>NC_136506.1:101887912-101945412 GCF_053919585.1 Euprymna scolopes
TCCCCTCATGCCTGTTATAGAGAGTGGTGTCATCAGCAAATATACTCATCTCCGAAACAATTTATCAGGGAGGTCATTTATGAATATCAGAAGTAATAAAGGTGCAAGGATAGACCCCCGAGGTACTCCCGCATTTATATCATATTGTTTAGATATACGACCGTCGAGGACAACTTGGATTTTTCTATTACTTAAGAAAGATTTAATTACATTATATATTCTTCCAGTGATACCATATGATCTAATTATCCTTAGAAGATCATCGTGCCATACACTGTCAAAAACCTTAGATATATCAAGGGCTACCTCTCTACCCTCCCATGTTTTGTTCAGTAATCTATTAATTATAAAATAATTACAGTAATCAAATATATTTAATACGCTACTGTTTGTGCTTTTATGAGAATTTCAGTATATTTATGACTATGAATTTAGCTTGCTGAAGTCACATGAATAAAACATAAAAAGTGAGGAAATACAAAATTTCTTTAAAATTACTTAATAAGTAATAACTTGGAGCTCACCTAAACCAATGTAAATATATATTTATAAATAATTGGGCTGATGAAGGGAAGCCATCTCATATACTAAAGGAAAAAGAGCTTAGGCACGCTCTCGTAGAATTGACTAAATATTTCGTCATCAAACCGTTTTTTTTTTTGGTCCCTAGACAAAAGGATTGTGGACGTCTAAATCCATCCTTGTCAGTTCCTCTGCCCGCACCTGACTCAATAACTACCCCTTGGAATTTTTTTTGAAATTTTGCACAAACATTAAACATGATATAAGTAAAAAGTAACAAGATGGATTTTCAGGGAAAACTTTGGTTGCGCCCCCTGGAGGTCGTTTCGGGTAAAAATTTCTAAAATTGACACTGTTATGCATATTAACAAAATTGTGTCCTTGGGTGTTTTAAAAACTTTCTAGAAAGTTATAATTAACTGATTTCTATATAATTTCTTTTTGTCTATACTTTGTTATAAATGTTGGGTGTGTCCCATGGACTATTTTAGGGCTAATGAAAAATAATTCCTTTTGGGGGCTATTTTATCATATTTGTCTAAAATCTTATGTGTATGTCTATTTAGTAGATTTGCATGGTGCTGAACTCCAAATATATTAAAGATTTAGGGATTTGGGGAGCAAAACCAAGGGGGGAGCAAATTGACTTAACCATTTCTTTTTTTTTTTTGCATTGTGCAGAACTCAAATGTAAATGAGTTAAGGCCTAAAACTGCACTGTTCGTTCATTTTAACCGGAATTGGACGTACACTTGGGGTTTTGGGGACAAAATTGGAGGGGGGGACAAATGCTGAATTTAGTAATTCATTTTATGCCTCGTTCACTGTGCACTCACTAGGGGGGCTGCATGCTTAATTTGTTTTCTATTAATTCACTTTTGCTATTGTAGCGTCTCAGTTTTTACTCTTCCATTTTTCATTGCCATTTTTGCTCATGCCATTTTTGCTCATGCCATTTTTGCAGTGTACCCGTTGAAATATGTATACTGAATACCGACATATCCTATCATATCGACAAGTCTTTGTTATACTTCACTTGCTGATGATATAGTATATTCTTTCTCATCTAAAAAGCGTTCGGGGCATAAAACTATCCAAATAAAAGCACATATGTTAAGGAATTATTTGGAAGTCGAAGTGATTGTTAACATGCTTTCAAGGTGGATATTTAAAACAAACTGACATCTTTTTTTTTAGAAATTTCAATTAAATAGCAATTAAGTAGAAGCAAAAGAAAAGCGATACTTAATGGACCGAGAAAAGAAGGAGAAAATAAAATAATAAAACAATCATACGAGCTTGTGCAGGTGCTCACATTCCAACATGAAATCTGTTTTTAGACGAATCCATCCTAAGAAAAAAGCTAAAAATAAAAATACGTAAATCAGGTTTGATTTTCTATTGAATAAATCAATTACGTTCTTGAAGCAAAGCCAAACCTATTTTTTCTTATTAAATATCCGCATTCTTTTCTCCCAATTTCCTTCTTAGTTTCTTTCTCTTTAGCATTTTATCTCTTGTCCCCACTCACTCTAATAAACTGTATGCACCTCTCTCTCTCTGTCTCCCTCCCTCTTTCTCTCTCCCTCTACTTATTTCTAAGTATATATTAAAGTTACCCTTTTGCGTTTGTTCTCAATATTTTCCGGCATCAACAAATTCTTCTCACTCTCTACCAGCTCGTTTCTTTTCGATACGTCTCTGTCTATGTTATATCGTTTGCTTTCTCGTTTATTTTTTAAAACTTCTATATTTCATTTACCTTCTCTCTCCGTTTTACTGCCTGTTAGTGTCTATCTCTTTTTCTCTGCATTTCACTTTTTATCTCTCTATGTGGACATAGTTTTTCTGTTCAATTATATTTCATCTATTATTTATACCAATTCATTGATTTATGTAATAACATACAATAAATAACTAACAAAAGTCAATACTCCAAATTCCAAGATATTAACCATCTTACAATTTATTCTATTAATTATGTTGACATGCACACTTCTTGACGGTGCCTTTCTCGATGTGCAAATTTATCTATTTAATTATTATATGATTTCAATGAATTTATTCTGCCCTTAACACATAGGCAAAAAGAAAACGTATTAGCAATCTATAAAATAAAATATAAGTGCATATGGTTACAAAATCCGAAAACTTTCGAGAGAAGTCGCAATTACGTTTTTTTTTTAATTATTGCACCATGTTTTAATTTAAAAGTGGGGCGAAGAATTTTGCATGTCACCGTACTTAAAGAAATAAATTTTCACATAGTTAACATCTTGCAATGTGGAATAAAGACTTTTGTCATTTATTTGGTATACATATTAGTTTCATGGTTAAATTTGAAATTCTGAAAAAAAACAACATATAGAGACATATATACGATTTAAGAATTTATTGTTTGACAAAAGGAATATATGGAAGGGGTTATTTTATTTCCTTAATCCATGGATTTTGAACAATGGCTCTTATCATCAGGGGAAATGCAATGCAGTTAGCAAAATGTTCAGCTGCGAATTGACGCTATTTTGCTTTTCAGCACAATTATTGAAAATAGTTTTTTGAGTGGTTGTGGATAATTATATGGAGAAAATTATATGAAAAGAGAAGTTGATATAAATTATCCAGGTGGGTAGAAAATAGGTCAATGGGAGAAAATTGTATACCCATATAACGATGCGTATGTATATAAGTCTGTGTTTATGTAGGCATGGTATGGCTCAGTGTTTGTGCGTATATGTATATGTGTATGTCTATATACGTATATGTACGTAGGTATGTGTGTCTGTGTGTATATATGTTCTTATATTATAACTGATGTTTACGTTTGAGAGATGGATATACAAGTAATCATTATATAAATAGTTAAAATTAACCACGCTTGGGCGACCACATACCCAGCTTCACATTTAAAACTCTCCCGTTTATAAAAATATATAACTGACCACAGTATATAAGCACTCACTCAAACATCAATTCCAATTTAACGAACAACAAAACAAACTCATCCATAGATCGCCTCCAAACAGAGATATTTGTAATTAAATACAATGTAAACAAACATAACTAAACCAAATAAAACTACGAAAACAAACTTATTTAACTGACTTATCTCAACTAACCAAGTCACCTTTTAATATACACCCAAAATTAAAAGAACCCAAACTTAAACTCACTTAATTAAGTAACCCTCCAAACATTCCTTATTTTCACACCATGACTCGTCTCTATCTTCACCTCATCAGTTCATCCATCCGCACAGCAAAAACAGCACACCCACCGCCTATCACGCATACCCCATTGAACATCACAAGACAATCCATTTCCTACTTGAACAACCCTTTTAAAAAATACTAAAATACAAGCCTCCCGCCGTAAAATTCCATTAAGAACCTGTATGCTCGCCAAACTTTAACCTTCCCCTCTCTCTTTACCATATCTAATTCACCCCACTTACCTCTTTCCCTCGTCTGAAAAGACTTCACTTGCCCACTATAAACAATAACATAAACTATTTTCCTACAGGGACTCACACCTCAAGCAAGACATTCCAACGGACCGTTCTAAATATAATCTCTAGGATTATTTTGCCATCTTTGCTATTTTGATAACTACACTATTAATTTCGAGCTTCATTGCACACTATATCGATGCTCAATTTCTATTACTCACGGGGATAATTACAATGGAATGCTATATCCACCCACTTTCGGATACACTTTGTCAACACCTAGAAAGTATTGGACTACAGCAACCAACACATAATCAACGCAACGAATAAGGTACCAATGTTCGCATAATACACTTACTAACTAAGGATATATATATATATATATATATATATATATATATATATATATATATATATATATGTATATTCTAATTGCTTACTTTCGTTTTCTACCACCACTTTCCAATAGCTGTCCCTCTTTGTCGGCAAATCTCTCTCTATATGCCACTCTTCCTTTCTGTCTCTTTTTTTTTTTTTTTTTTGCTTTCTTCTGATATTCTTATATATTTCTTTCTTTTCGTTTTTACTTTCGCTATTACTGTTTTTTATACATTTCTATATACACATTCTTTTGCTATCTCTGATGCGGTTTTACTCTTCGCATCTATCTCTATATGCCCCTATCTCTTAAACCATTTCACTTTCTCTATCACTATTGTTTACTCAATATCGTTTTACCTCATCTTACACATCTTGTTTATTCTATTTTTCTCGGTACTTGTAAATTTTGTTATGTTTTTCCGTTTTCCTTTTTTTTTCCTGACATCGTTCTAGCTCGAGCTGCAAACATTCTTAAAATAGTCAGATATTTCTAAAACAAAACCATGCATTCGAGTGGATATTTATGCGAACAATGGCCGTTTAGAAAACTATCGATGAACAGAACATTAAAAATAGATAGCACTCTTGTATTCCTGTCGATTGAACTCTTTTGATTTTAACTCTCTAGAGCTACGCTTACATAAGAATTGTAACATACCATAATATTTACCAGGTACACCTTGCAATTATTTATTACACTTTTATTTCATTTGCAAATGTCTACATACTGATACATAAGTAAGAACAATCCTCTTCCATAATTAAAATTTACTTTACTCGAATAGTATTACTAGCTGGCCGCCCAGCGTAGCCACCTCGTGGAATACGCATAACTATTATTTTTTTTATTCATACGGAAACTGAGATATGTACACGGTGGTATTATGTTTTTTTTTTCTAAACAGTGCATTCCGTGTAGGTAAAGAAACGTAAATGCTAAGGCTGAGATCTAACCCAAAACTGTAAGGCAGTGAGTCATGTAAGGGCAGCATATTATTTTTCGGTTTCAACAATCTTTAAACAGTGTTTTCAAACCTACTTATTTCAACATAATGAACTGTATTTTATTTTATTCAAATTGAAACAACGTTTCTATTGAACTTTCTTTACATTATTCTCGCGTTACATACGCACAGTTCAAACATTTCAAAATACAACCGCCAAATACAACGCGCGGCTCTATACAGACTTCTTTTTTTTTACAAAGTGATCACCACTTATCAAGGCCCGGAAGCCTCTCAGAGATAAGGGTTATTGCAAGTACATTACGTTAGTGTGGAGATTTGATGAGGTGTTTACTTAAGGGGGCGGTTCATTAGGAATTTGTTAACATTGAACTTGAAAACATCTAAGTTGTAGTCCGGTGGGAAGAAGCAGACGGAACAGAGTTCCACAGGCGTGCAGTTCTAAGAAAGAAGCTTTGTTCATGGAATCCGCGTTTTGATTTAGGCACAGATAAAGAGTGGGGGAAATTTTTCACAGTGGATTCGGCTAGACGGGTGTTTTTCGTGAAAGATTGGCGAGGGTGGACCAGAAATTGGAGTTAAGACGAGCACCTGCCATGGAAATAACGATAAAACAAGGATAGGCTCGCAACGTCTCTTGTGGGAGAGAGGTTGCAGGGTAGAGAAAAGGGCATCCCCCACTAAGCCACGAAGTCTATTTTGTACTCTGTCAAGGCAGGATAGGCTGTTTTTTAGCAGCTCCTGTCCAGATATGGCAACATTATTCCATCCTTGGACGTACTTGGCTTTTATATAGATGGAGAATTGCATCAGTAGTGAGATATCTTATGGAGCAGTAGAAGGATCCCACCATCTTTCCAGCGACTTTGGCAATAGACTTGATGTACGTGTTCCATTTCAGATCAGGAGTAAAGGTCAAACCCAGAAGCTTGTCAAAACACGGGGCCTCACCCAGACGAGAGCCATCCATCACAATTGATGCCAGATGGGGATCAGAGCATTGATGATGTAAGGATAGGAATTAGGTTTTGGATGCATTAAAGGTAACCAGCCACATCTTCCCTCACTGAACCACGCGCTCGAGATCAGAGGAGAGAGAATCAGAGAGAACTTTGTCATTTACAGCGTTTGATGTGTTGCCGTAGATGATCGTGTCATCAGCATAGATGTCAACGAATGATTTAAGTATGTGTTTAGGGTTTCTCCAACTTTACAACATGGCAAGGAAGAAGAAAAGGAAAAAAGAAGCAAAACAACACACTGAAGATAAAGTCTACTTCTTAAATATATATGTGATAAATTTCAATCAAGTAAAATATTGATATTATTTTCCTAATATTACATTTGGTGTATAGCGCACTTGATGCGCATTTTATTGTATTCAAATGAAAACAACGTTTCTATTAACAAATTTACCATTAGTAACAATTACTATATTGTCCAATTTCTACTGTACACACTTTAACTCTTCTCCTCGAGTGGCCTCTTGGCCTTGATAAATGTTGATGCGTATGTAAATTTTTTTTTTAAACTATAGCATTCAATCTGATGATGTTAAAAGGGTACATATGAATAAATTTATATAAACTAAGAAGTATTTAGAAAAGCTTTAACGAATTTGATGTTTGACCAATTTCTGACACATTACAAGCCATTTAAACCGGCTAAAACCCCACGAGAGAACGGGCAATAAAAAACGGTCTGTGACTTTTAATTTCGGGAGGTTGGACAATAAAGAAACAAATATACGGAGAGGCATAATACGTTTTATAAATTAGAGTAGATAGCAGGAACCTCAGGTTTGCATGGTCGTAAAAAACGCTTAAAAATAATATTTGGATTTTTTCTTAGGTTATATTTGCTTAGTGTTCCTCCCCTCCGACTTTGACATATCATACCATACACCTCCACACACATATATACAGTAAGCCATAATTTTATCTTGCTTTCTCATTCCGTATGCTCTATTTCTCCCACATTCTCTCTATCACCTGTGCACACTTACTCTTTTTCATGCGCATTCTCTCTCTAACTCTCTCTCACACACACACACCCTCTCTCCCTCTCTCTCTCTCCTTGTCTGTACATCACAAACGCGCTTGTCCCTATCTGACATCAATTGACATGAATGGCTCTCATCTTGGGGAGGTTCCATGTTTTGGAAAACTTCGGGGCTTGACCATTACTCCTAATCTTAAATAGAACACGTACATCAAATCTTTTGCCAACGTCGCTGGGAAAATTGTGGGATCCTTCTATTGATCCAGTAGATGCCTCACTACTGATGCAATTCTCTACCTATACAAGTGCCAGATACATCCAATGCCACGTCTGGGCAGGAGCTGCTGGAAAGACTTATCTTGCCTTTACTGAGTGCAAAATAGACTTTGTATCCTAGCGGGGGATGCCCTTTTTTCTTCGCTCTAACCTCTTTCTCACAGAAGAAACGTTGACACCCTGTCTCTGGTTTATCGTTATTTTCATGACAAGTACTCGTCTGAGCTTCAATCTATGGCCCTCCCTCCCCAAACTTTCATGAGAAAAAACTTATCTAGCTGAAAACACTATCAATAGTTTTCCCTACACTATCTGTACCTACACTTAAACGTAGATTCCATGAACAAAGCTTCTTTCTCAGAACTGCCCACCTGTGGAAATCTCTTCCATCTGCCTGCTTTCCGACTGACTATAATATGGTCATCTTCAAGTCCAACGTAAACAACTTTTTGAAGAGCCGTTCCCCTTAAATAATCCAATTTACCAAATTTCCACTATTATCAATTACGACATTTTCCCATTGACCACTGTACACTTATCAACCCTTATCCTCGAGTGGCCTCAGGGTCTTGATAATAGATGATTCCTTTGTATATATATATATATATATATATATATATATATATATATATATATATATATTGGTTTGCTTCCTTATATTTTATTATAGCAAGTTTTAATAAGAATATTAAATAAGAGAAGACATAGAAAATAATAAGACAATATATAATAGTATATTTTAGAAAAAATGCCAAACGTTAATGGCATGAAAAGGCGACATATTTTTATACCCTGATGACATTTTTTACGTGGATTTCTTTTATCTGCATTTCCAAAGGCGCAAAGTCTGAAATCTGTTCATTTTGCCCTACTCAAACAAAACAAGATTGAGAACGCACGAAACGAAAAATGCAGATGGATTTATTACTGAGAGATAATGAATATGCCCTCTAGTGTGCGACAAGATTCTTCGGCATAATGAAATCTGTAATCTATTATTTACTTCGGCTTCATTACACGCAGAGACTTTTGGGATAGCAGAGCCTTTAACATTTAAATGCCACATTCCCTAATTAATTTTGAATCCTGAAATATATATATTTATATATATATATATATATATATATATATATATATATATATATATATATTTATATATATACTAACACATATATGTACACACCCATATATAAATATATATATACACACATATATATGCACATATATATACACACACACACACACACATATATATATATATATATATATATATATATATATATATATATATATAATGAATTTTTTCTAAATAATAAGAGACTTCACCAGGGGATACATATATGAATGCAAAGATTGCGAACTTTGCTTTCGTCTAAGATTTATCGCCTGAAGATATCTCATGTTACTAATAGCTAGCTGACAGAAAATGGTCATGACAGTGTAGCAACATGTAACTGCCTTTGTAAAAACAAAAAAAAAATGTGTACTCTACGTTGGTATTGAGCAATCTTTTATAAACCTTGTTTAACTTCATTGGTTACTTAATCTATGGAAAACAATAACTCTGGATTATATATATATATATATATATATATATATATATATATATATATATATATATATATATATACACCCGTATTTAAAAATATAACGGTTACATTTTTAATAAGCAAGTATGCCGGCATGTGGTGAATTCCCTCATGTATATAGATTTTTTAGTGGGATTGTTGTACATAAATACTGCTAAATTGCTGTAATGTATAGCTGTCTTTAACAACTATATCTTAATAATGAAAAATAGCTCGTATAAGTAATATCTACTGAGGAGGTATCTCAATACCTGAAAGTGGCTGACCTAAACACGTTCACGAATGTGCAACGATATATTCATTCTTTTGGAAGACAAATATCAACTAGGCCTTGCTCTAGTTTGGTATTTCACACTCTTGCATTTATTCTTTAACACATTTCTGGTTGATTTACCTCTGGAAAATGTTAACCTGAAATCATAGATCACACACATACACACACACATACACACACACACGCACCCACATATATATATATATATATATATATATATATTCATACTGCTAAATTGAAGATATATTTATCCATTATCAGCTTCCCCCACTTGTGCAGCGCCTTTGGCAATATGTACATACGAATCTAAAGGACTACTCCTTAATTATAATTAGACGGGTTGCATGTACACAATATATCATTACACCTAAACAAAACTCTAGATAATGGAGGAACTTAAAAAAAAGCAGCCAAGACTAAAACCACAAAATAAATCATTGGAAAATATCAAATGAAATATTTTCACTTGTTTTTTTTACGAAACGATCGTACATCAAAAGTAGCCTAACTTAAACTATAAGCAGACTTGATAATCTTTAGAAATTATAGTGAAATAATATTTGGACGTTCGTATTAACGAGCTGGCTATTTTCTCCGTGTTGTCTTTTTAATATATCTTATAGGCAATAGTCGCTGCGATTATTACGAATGATGCATGAAGGAAATACATAGTAAGCGTTAGCCGAATTATTCCAGAATAGTTATATTATTTAGAGAAATTTGAATGGGTTAACAGATATAATTGCAAACGTAGATACGCCATAACTATACGCAATACATACTATGGCCCCTTGTTGAATAATATACACATTTATATACAAAGTCATATATATATATATATATATATATATATATATATATATATATATATATATATATATATATATATATACTAGTATTTCATCCCGGCGCTGCCCGGGTTTGTATGTGTATGCTGCGCAAAAATTTGTGGTAGTTGGAAAGCAGGCTTAAAACTGTACCGCAAACGAGGAAAAGAACGGAGAAAAAACTGAATCTTTCCTGTTACAACCATCGCCAAACCGTAAGTGGCGCAGGGTTAAATTAAGGTTAGCAAATCGAAAGGAGGGGATGAATTTCGAAAATATCGGCGAAAAAAGCGACCCTGTCTGTAGAAAAGTGCCCAGTTGAAGGTGAAGATATTAATATTTTAGTCAATCTTTAGATATTTGTCGTCTGAAAGGTCGACCTTCAAAACGATAATGATCTTGTGAAAATCTGTTGCCTCTGTCGAAAGTTTAAGGCAGACATGCAAACATACATAATTATATTGGTAACTAAAACTTTTCGACCCAAACCGATGAAAAAGCTTGTCCTATCTCCGAATATCCTTTATTTAAAATTTCAAATATTTAGACCAGAAATTGTCTGAGTAATTTGGAAAAGACAACAGAGGTCAATTTTTTTCAAAATTCTGTCCCTTATTATTACCCCGTAACATTTATTCTTTTGGGCTCAAATTAAGTTTTTAAGTCAGATTCATATCCAAGGAACCTATATCTAAAATTGCAAGTGTTTAGACCCAACAGTGTAGGAGGGGGGTGTATGTGTGCGTATGTGTGCGTGTGTATGTAAAATAATATATACGAAATCTGCAACAATTAAGATATCATATTTAAGCGTATTTTTCAACCTGGCTTGACCGGGCGTTGGTGCTAATGCTTCTGCATTTACACTGAACATCTACAAAATGAGAACGTCGATATATAACATATAGATGCGTTACCTGTAGTATTCCCGCAGGCCCCACTAGTTATTATTATTATGATTATTATTATTATTATTATTATTATTATTATTATAAGTAGTAGTAGTAGTATTTATATTATAATTTTTATTAGTGAATTTTATGGGGGTTTTTTTGTAATGGCGACTAATATGTGTTAAATTGGTTGATCGATGATATAATTTCGGAAGTTGTTTTTATTAAGAGGGTTTTTTATGTCAGAGAGTGTCTTATAAAATAGTTTGTAAGTGAATGCATTGCATTTAGCTCAGTGGATAAGATTTTTCATTTATTTTATACATTTAGTGACATCAACTGTTTTATAATTGAGAAGACATGGTTATTTACTAGTAGGCTATCTTGTATGGGAAAGTAATACATCTATCAGTGTCAGCTTTAATTTCTATATCAAAGAAGGAAAATACTGTTATTTGTCTTGATTTTTTGCTTGAAATTTAGCACTGATTTATTTTTAGGTGCGTTTTTGATTATTTATCTAAATTTTTTGTTAATAAGCGCATGACACAAACGTACATTTCGTGAGTAAATGGTTTATGAATGGTATTAATGATTTTAGTTACTCGTTTGGTCACATAAAATTTGGAAAACAACAGACATACATCCAAACTCATTCCAACTTCGTCAACCTGGATATATAAGTTTCATTTGGGCCATAGAAATTAATAAATATATGTAATTATAAAAATTATTTTCACTCACTACCTGTGTGTGTGTGCGCGTGTGTTTGAGTGTGTGTGGGTGCGTGTTTTTGAGTCTGTGTGCGGATATTTGCAATCAGGTCGGTACACTAAAGCAAAAAGCACAATAATTACTCTTTACGAATGAATACCAGATAACACCTAAGCGTCTTATTTTATTACCACATTATAGGCACACCAACAAATATGATATATACACACTCACACTCAAACTTACACACACGCACCCCCCATATATATATATATATATATATATATATATATATATATATATATATATATGCGTGTATGTATATGTGGGTGTGAGTGTTTATGTGAGTGTGTATGTCTACGTACCATGTCCGCAGGTGTGCCTATAGTCGGGTTCAATGGAACACGCACACACGTAATCATAGGCGTGTGTTTCCATGTGGGATGTGTGTTAGTGCGTGTTTGTGTGTATGCGTGTTTCATTCAACAGCAGAATAATTACTGGTTGCTTCTCTTGCGATCAATCTTTTCCATTTTACGGGTCAATGTCGGAACGTTCTGGTCCAGTGTAAAAGGAAATTCTCCATAGTTCCGAAGATTTTCGATTCTACGAGTTAGGATTTAAAAAATTGGGTTTAATGAATTTGAATTTGAAATTGTCGACAATTTACTAAAAAAACTAGAAACGCCGCGTATTTTTGTTTAAATGTTTTGTTAGGGAGTGAGTTTTCAAAAACAACCCGCACATGAATGACAAGAACCAGTGTAGCAAGCCGGCTTACGTGGAAGATATCTTCTCCAAACAGCTCAAATTCCCAACACCTTGTAGCACATGACACCCCGAAAAACAAATTCATGCATTAAACACGATTTTTTCATGCATTAATCACCCGCCTAAAGACACTCATCGAAACGAGAATATTGGAGAAAACAAAGACTGAAACACACATACATGGGTCCGTGTGTACATGTGTTTTATTCATGTATACACACAGACGCACACACAAGTGCACACCCATATACATACACACACACACACACACATATATATATATATATATATAAATATATATATATATATATATATATATAATAGAATTGTTTACATGAATAGATATTTAAGAAATACTAATTATTTTCTTCGTCCTTCGATTAAATAGCTGTTTAGTGCCCGAATATAATTTACTCATTCGTGCGGACGCTATCAAGATTTCGAGAAGGCAAACATAGTCTTCTCTAGGAGTATTGAAACTAATGCGACACGATTTTACATAAGCATGCATATAATATGTACATTTTAATGCACATATTTGTTTTTATAATACTTTAAAGGTGATCCAATCGTATAGCTTATTTTGCATAATTATGAGTTTCGTTATAAATATAATCGAAGGAAAGCAAGTATATATACATATATATATATATATATATATATATATATATATATATGTATATATATATATATATATATATATATATATATAATATTTGTAGTCATTGACACACACTCCTGTTTCGTTGTATCGGAATTCATCGGTGCCGCTAGACAAGCACCTTTCCCAAGACGAAGATTGAACCTAGAACCATCGCGTTGGCAGTGAGCAGTTTACCGATCCACCCACGGGAGCGTAATTTATCTCGCAAAATGTCTATTTAAACAAACGTTTGTCCACCACTTTTACAGTGCTTATTGACATATCGAAAATTATACATATAAATTTCCTTTAGGTATATATATATATATATATATATATATATATATATATATATATATATATATATATATGTGCATGGGTGCCCCACGTTACCCGAGTGTTTGGAGATGTGGTATGTGGTAATAGGAAGGCAGGCTGAACCCTGTACATCGAAGTAGGAAAAGAACGAGGAAAAACGTGGCGTTTTTGCTGTTACGACCACCCCCAAACCAGAAGTGACGTAGGTTTAAATTAAAGCTAAGCAATCGAAAAGAGGGGATGACTTTCGAAAATCTCGGTGGAAAAAACGACCCCTCCCTGTAGAAAGTGTCCAGTTGAAGGTGAGGAAATTAATGTTTTTAGACAATTTTTTCGGTATTTGTCATCTGAACGGTCGACTTCAAAACGATACTGATCTCGAGAGATTCTGTCGCCTCCGTCGCCCCCGTCGAAAGTTTTAGGCAGACATTCAAAAATACATACATAAACCTATATGTTGGTAGTTCAAATTTCCGACCCAAACCGATTAAAAATCTTGCTCTATCTCTGAATACCCTTTATGTAAAATTGCAAGTATTTAGACCAGAAATTGTCTTTAGTAATTCGGTAGAAACCGCACATGTCATCTTTTTTTTATCTGACGCCTATTATATATATCCCTTAATACATTTTATTTTGGGATCAAATTCAGTTACTTAGTTAGATCCATGACAAGGGAACATATATCTTAAATTTCAATCGTTTATACCGAAAATTGGCAGATGAGTTTGGTAGAGTTCTCAAATCGTTGAACTTTGATCCCTTTACAGCAAAATTTCTGTCCGAACATGAATTACAAAGATTTGCCCGAATCTCATTACCCTGTACATGAAAGGCCGAGTTTGTAGACTGAAAATTGACAGAGTTTTTGTGTGTGGAAACATACACAGACAGACAGACACTTTCACTTTTTAAGAATTATATATATATATATATATATATATATATATATATATACATACATATATATACATATATATATATATATATATATATATATATATATATATATATATATATATATTAAAACAAAGGTATGTAGTTTTTACCTGATATACGCAATGATAAGCTTCAGACTAATATAAATAAGAGCATTTATATATAGAAAATTTAATTCCAAACTTATTTTAAAAAAAGCTCAACACGCAATAGAGAGAATAGCTTATTATAAGAGAAAGACAATTAAAACTGTAAGTTGAACTTCACAATCAGAATTTATTGTTCGACTGACTAACCCAAAAAACAACTTACAAAGTCTATGTTCCTCAGAGTTTCAAAAAATGATATTCCTGGTATACTTCTCCTCAAAGGACATAAATAAATCAGCAAATTACATTTGTAGAAATGGTAGAATTTGCTAATTAAGACAATCACTGAAACTGCAATTTAATGTAGTTAAAAATTGTCAAATAAAAAGTGAACCACTGTTAGCTATAAAAAAATATAGGAAAACAAACTGCGCATAATATTTCAGCTTGTATGAAAATCGCCTCAAGTTGATCGGAGATGTAAAATAGTTCTTTAAAGAGAATTGATTCCAAAATAAATCCAGCGTTACTCTTGATATAATCCGATTGGAAAGTTTTCGAAACAGCTGAAATAATATTTTTTCGGGTAGTGTTGTAGGCCAAAGTGAAGTCTGTACCCAATCAAATAGGACCTAATAGTAGAAAGAGAGAAATCCAGTATGAGATATTTTATCATCGGCTTTAAGCTGCTTGTAGTTTTTTACAAAAATGCTTATCTCGATGGCGTACAAAAGCTGAGAGTTTATTAGAACATCCACAAATAAAAATACGTGTAAAACAAGCAGCAATATTTCGTTAATTTGATAGAGGTTTAAGCTCTAATATTGTGTTTCTTATTTGTGGTTGTATATATTAACACAACCACACACACACACACACACACACACACACACACACACATATATATATATATATATATATATATATATATATATGTAGTGCAAAATTTTGTTGAACATTCAAAGACTCACGGTTTCTTTTTATAACTTTCGTTTATTTCCTGGATTTTTCCATTACAACTGTTTCATTAATGAGTTGGCAATTTTACGATTTATGTTTCCGTAAAAATATCCTGTCCCCGCCAACGTCTTCAGATTTTTACAGCAAATGGTATATTTTAACATGCTGCACATCATATATATATATATATATATGTTGTGTGTGTGTGTGTGTGTGTGTGTGTGTGTGTGTGCGTTTCTGTGCATGAAGCATAACCATGAATAGGCAGGTTGTCAGGAGATGTACATAAACTTCTATCCGCTGTATGTTGTAGTGGTATGATTTCTGCACAAGGCAACACAACTATAAACAAAACCTCCGAGTGGATTTCCGAACAGCTTAATTGTTGTGGCGGACCTTTATACGTCTACGACGAGGGTAGAGTCAATTATCTATCTATCTATCTATCTATCTATCAATCTATCTATCTATCTATCTATATATCTCTTCATCTATCGATCTATATATCCCTCTCTCTCTCTCTCTCTCTCTATATATATATATATATATATATATATATATATATGTATATATATATATACATACATATATATATATATATATATATATATATATATATATATATATATATATATATTTGTGATGGAATGATGTACCGGAATCGGATTCGGGAATGGGAAAAATCGGAATATTTTAGGGTATCGGAATCGCAAAATTTGTACCGATTTTTCGATGTCAAAACGATTCTTTTAATTATCATGTTTATTTGATTTTTTTAAAGCTAAATCTCCCGTTGCAGGTAATAATGATAAAAAATTAAATATTTACTGAGTTTAAACTAACATTGAGGCAACCATCGATAGATCATCCTCACACGTATATTTTCAGATTTAGGAAAAAATTTACACATTTAACATGCGTGTTCCTACATTAATCAGAGAAAAAATACAACGGTATAGCAAAATACTTCGAGATTTATAAAGAATCGGAATTGGAATCTGTAATTTTATTGGAATCAGGAATTTAGAATAAAAGCGGGCATAGTATCGGAATTATATATATATATATATATATATATATATATATATATATATATATATATATATATATACAGAGAGAGAGAGAGAAAGAGAGAGAGAGAGAGAAACAGACAGACAGACAGAGAGGAAGAGAGAACAAAATCGGACATAGTATCGGAATAATATATAAATATATATATATATATATATATATATATATATATATATATATATATATACACACAGAGGGAGATAGAGACAGACAGACAGACACACATACAAACAGACAGACAGAGAGGAAGAGAGTTTGGAAGAGAGAAGAAAAGCGGATGAGAAGGAAATGTATGCATTTTGAACCAGGAAAAGTTTTAATATACGAGGAATTTTACAAAGTTTAGATCACAGGGAAGACATTTTTCATCGATCTCAATCTTTGCACAACTTCAACACCAGTTCTATCAGTTTGTCGGCAATAACTGAAAGACTTCTAGATACTCAAAGTAATAGGACAAAAAATGTTCAATAACAAAAATAAGTAAACGGATTATATTAGTACATTGATTCTTGTCCAATTGATTTTAGTTCTATCCAATTTGTGCGAATCACATGAAAGAGAAATACGACGATTAAATATGGCGCCAAGTATCAGATAATTTAGCGCTGGACACTACGGAATTGCATAAAAATATAACGAGACCAGCAAATTGTCTCTCATTTCGACAAATAACTGTCAAAATAAGCAAAATATCAATAAAGTATTCAAACGAAAACACCATTTGTTGACGATAAATGGCAGCTTATGCGTCTGTAATGTGCTTACAATGACAGGATTGTTCTGATGCGAGAAAAAATGAATTGAGCTTAAGGTTTGAAAGTAGCTATGCATAACTTTCCTTTGTATATGTTAGTGCATGTATTATTCGAATTACATTGTATACTGTCTTACCCCTGTTTATTCATGTAAACATGACTTACATGAGTTGCAGGCACTCGAACTAGATGACCTAATGTTTAGACGTTGCAATTTATATGTAAAAAATTTGGAAATCAGACGAAATTTTTTAGTTTCACTTGATCAACTTGTATAGGCTGCATTAATTCCGTCAATAAATAAACTAATAAGTGTTCGATGAAATTAATTTTTGATTAAAAAGCGAAACCAAAACACTTGACCCGCGGTTTTCTGATTATATTTTAATAGGGTGAATAGGTAAAATTAATTCCTGACTTGTGGGTTGGTAATTCAGGGAGTATATATTCAAAACAAGTATTAATATATAAATGCTTTAAAATATATTGTATACACTGGCGAAATTACTGACTATCTTTTCAGCGACCATCTGTAATTTTTCCTTTTGGACAAAATAGGAAATATTTGACAAAATGTCGAGCATTATGGTCTTACGTTCTCCCTTTTAATTTACATTTAAATTGTGTGTGTGTGTGTGTGTGTGTGTGTGTGTGTGTGTGTGTGAAAAAATTACGAATAGGCAAATAATTTTATTTCGTGAAAAAAAAGCCTTTGTTAAGATTTCGGTACATTTTTTTACGAATACGTTTCGGTATGCAGAAACAAACCGAAAAAATCTCGATATAATTTGATTAGGGAGAAAAATTAATTACAAAATAATGTCGAAAAAAGGAAAAAGAAAACTACTGAACGTATGAATTAAAACGTTTTGAATTAATTTCCTTCTTCGAAGAAATTATTAGTATTATAACTTTATTTATCAAATATACAATAATTTGAAATAATAAAATAATTCTTTACTGTCCATACATTTTCCTCCCGTTTTTCTGTTAAAATGTTTCTTGATTTACTGATGTCACCAATGTGCACACAGACACATTTTTTAACGGAATAACTGTATATCGAATATATCAACATGCTTTAATTAAGTTTATATCAAGTAGAAATTATTTCGTATCTAAGAGAACAGGTTTGTACATGCCCAAGCAGTTATTTGATCTAATCAAAGGGGGATAATTCAATTGGAAGATTCCTAAGGTAGTTTCTCTGTGTTTTAGATGTATTAGTTAAGTCAAATAATGTCATTGATATACACCACATAAATGCAAATATTATATGTATATTCATACACACGAAGCACACGACACCCACACTCTACCGTATATATTAATGTATATAAATATATATATATATATATATATATATATATATATATATATATATATATATATATATAAGAACAAACAGTTAACAAAACATGTTAAAAACAGTTTGAAAAAGAGTTAAAACATTTTTAATTTTAAAAATGGAACACTAAATAAGCGGATAGTCCTTGATCCGCGGAGTTTCGAAGAAATACTTGCCACTTCATCAGAGTGTAGGATTTAGCAAAATTCGGGATCGGATTTTGCTTGCAAAAGTATTTGACGTAACGACAATTAAGTCATAGATCTTACTTGATAACAAAAAATACAGCAGAGGGAATAGGTGGAATAAAAAAGTGATTTCATGTGAATGGATATTCTGGTGAAGGGTAAAGTATCTAATGACGGTGAAATGCAAACATGCAGAATCCAAGAAAAACAATTAAATTTCCATTCGCACAAGTAAATTCCAAAGGAATCGCGTAATTGTGAAGATGATCCAATGTAATCCAAAAAGCAGAAATCCGTGGAATAATTCATAAATACGTATCAAGGAGACGGGAATGAAATCCAATAATATTATTAAAGAAAGATTATATGTGCGTAAAAAACAAATACAAACATGTAAGAAATGAAAACACGAATGTCGGGGCGCGGCCTACTTAAAATGAAATATATATATATATATATATATATATATATATATATATACATAATATATATATATTATATATATACATATATATATGTATATATTCACAAACACATATATATATATATACATATATACTTATTCATTTAATGCTTGCAAAATTTATTGATGATTTATTAATTATTAAATTATTACCTTATTTTTGAAATATGTACTATGTGTAATTTTTCTTAGATTACTCTCTAATTTAGATTTTATTGCTCAATGTATGCTAACCAAACTCGTTTATTATTAGATATGCTTTTAAAAAATATATGGAATCAATGTATACAAGGTGGTTAAATATAAGCAAGGCTCATAACGCTTTTAATCATGATTCAATGAAATCAATTTTTTTCACTTATCCCATTGTCATATTCTATGACTTATGTATTTACTTAATTTTTTTTCATTTATTTTTATTCTTATGTATTTATTAAATCTTAATTTTATATTTTCTTCCAGACATCTTTTAAATACTCAGTATTATTTAATTTATATTAAATTAGTCGAGTATTCTATGCAAACAACATTGTACGAGTTCTCGCCGTGTAGGGATATTACAAAATATTTTATGTTAAAAGTTAAGGTATTTAAAATGCGTATCCTACCAGTTACAAAGAAGTATTGGGAAAATTAATTGGAATCGGTATTAGGAATCGAAAAAATTGGAACTTTTTTAGGGTATCGGAATCGGAAAAATTGTAGCCTATTTTCCAATGCGAAAACCGATTCCTCAGATTATTTCTATTATTTTCTTTTTGTTTAAGAAGCATCTTCCACTGCTTGTAGCAATAATAAAATAATAAGTAATTACTGATTTAAACTTCCAGTAAAACTAAAATTACTAGATCTCCTCTTCACAAGTGGGTGTTTAGGTTTGAGAAAATATAGGCACATTTAAAGTGTGTTTTTATAGTAATCTGGACAAAGGAAAATATTATAGTTTATATTTAGGGATTTATAAAGAATCAGGATCGAAATCGGTAATTGTATTGGAATCGGAATAATATTTGAATGGTCCCACTACTACTACTAATACATATATATATATATATATATATATATATATATATATATATAAATTAAAAAAATATATATGTCTACATACCGTACTGTTTCCTTATATCACAGCTCATCAGGGCGGCTAGTGTATCACCTTTCCTTTGCCAGCGATTAAACCTACAACATTGCGTTGATACTCAGCAGTTCTATTAATCTTTCCATAGGATCCTGGCTTGCAGCGGATATTTATGTATGGGTGCAGAAAATTGGAAGCATATGTATTTGTCGAATCTATATTTTAATCAAAATCGATAATATAACTAGTCTATTGAGATATTTTTATGTATTTTAAAAAGCAGAAGCCGTCTTCACTTGAAACGTCACTACTTATCACAGGCCGAAGATTACTACATGATGATTTTTAGTAAGATGATCAATGCTAGGGGATTTTGGTATGGTTAGGGTTAGAGAGAGATCAACAAAAAAGTTACATTTGATTCGAAATGGTAATGTTATGTATATCGTCACGTTGCCACACAATATTGAGTTTCACTGAAAAAAAAAGTTCTAGGAAAGAAAATCTGTTAGGATTTTTACTAAATTTTAGGCATATGTGCGGAGTCAAGAATGTTGTTAACTGATTTGTCCACTTGGCCAATATTTGTTTTGAACGTTTTAAGGGGAGGGACCAGATATTAGTGCTCTGTCGAACATCTCTCATGAATATAACGATAGAGCACACACAGATACACCTACTGTGAGAAATAGACAGCTGAAGAATATATCGAATCATATGAGATTTTTAAAAAAAAGTAAATATTAATATTTCGTTTCCCTCAATAACTACGTATGTTTTAGTTAAATACTGTAAAAGAACTAATTACAAAAATTAAAATCTCCTTATATGCTTCTGTATATCTTAATGATAATTTGTAATATCATTGTCCATACCAATTCTCATATTACAGCTTACCATTCTAAATGTAAATAACGGCATAGAGTTGCTATTTAGCTTCTCCACACAATAAAAAAAACGTTGTTGCCCAGATAAGGTTTAGAAAAGGTCCACTTTTAAACACAGTTTAATACATAGTCGAAACGCGGAATATTCAGTGTAGCTTAATCGCCATATATTTTATAAATTAGTAACTAGCTCTACCTATGTACTGAGCACTTTTGAAGTAAATACTTAAAGATTACACATAAATCTATACTTTCGTATATTAATTTTATGTGAGTAAATTAAATAGTTCCTACACATAAAATTGCAGATGTGTTGTTTTATGTTGACTAAATTCACCATACTAAAATAGCATTCTAAATTAAGACTTATCTTAATATTACACATGTCTTAGGAATTTTATATTTCACTAACGGAGAACAGGGACCACGAAGTGGAATATAAAACGGACACTAAACTAATAACTAAAGTTGTGTTTCGAATCTTTGGCATTCGAATCAATGATGAAAAACGAAACAGATTTACCGAATCTTCGATATCGACTAAAAGATTATCGGTCGAATTTTGACAAACATCTTTAAATGAAAATAGTTTATCGATTTCCAGCCACTTTAAGACCGACTAAAGACCAAGCAGTTTCCGCACCGGCGCAGTAATCGTGCGCTTCCTTCCGGTTTCTTTAGAAAAGTAGAGTGATTCTGAGCTGACGCCATCTTGGAGCCTGGTTTGAGATGCGGGCCTGCAGTCCGGAAGAGACGCTTGAGAAATCCTCCCTTTCCTACACCAGTCGCCAGCGAATAGTCAATTGATGCTTGCTAGTCGATGTTTTCGATGAATTATATTTTTTAAATTCCGATTGATTGGTCGAATATGCGCAATTTTCATCACATTTATCTGGAAGAAGTTTCTTAGAAAGTATACCGATTGTTACTCATGAGAACGAACCGAGTCATCCCTGAACACGCACCTCCACACCCTCCCCACACACACACACATATATATGCATATATATATAAATATATATATATATACATATAGATATATATATACAACCACACACATACACACACATATATATACACACACACACACACACACACATATATATATATATATATATATATATATATATATATATATATATATATATATATATATATATATATATATATATATACAATTACACACATACACACCCACATATATATTGCAATCATAAAGAGAAGACTTTTCTGATTCAGGATTAAAATTAAAATGCATTTTAATATAAATATTGGGTGGAAAAAAAGGGGGAGCGACTAAAATAAAGCGGCGTTTTGATATTTTCGAAGATCGTTGAGACTAATCACGCTCACATCTAGGAGATATCCCTTCAGTTTACAGAGAGAAGGCCTACTCAACCGAAAGTGAACGGTCTCCAAAATCTTTAAATGGGATGTTGAGTGAACATTTAAAATAATGACTCCCTCTTTTATATCATTTCCTCTTCTTCGCCCCTTGTTCTTTATTTTAAAATTCATTTTTTTTTTCAATCATGAATTATAAAAGTCTTCTCTTTATGATTACAATATTTAAATTATGGACCTGCATTGAATCAGTATATATATATATATATATATATATATATATATATATATATATATATATATATATATATATATATGCCTTGCCGAGACATAACATACGCTTTTATATATATTAATAAATGATAATTTTGTATTCAGTTTTACAACGTTAATGTTGAATATTATAGTAGTGTTTGTAATAGTGAAAGTAACCATGACTTGGATATGATAAGCTAGAATTGTAATCAAACACTAAGCGCTCCATAGAGACTAAGAAGATTTAATATTGAATGACGCTTACTTAAAGAAATGAATAGAATTTGGGCATGATAAGTAAGAAGTACAAAATCTATTAACGTCGAAATGAAGAGTTTGCATTTCGACTTGCTCATATATTCGAGAAGCTTTCAATGATTTCTAGACATTTTTTACGGGCATGTAAAATTATCGTAGACTCTTGAAAATACAGTATGTGATTGATAAACATCTTAAAATATTACTGACTTATTTCTCAGGATTTCAGGTTCAAATGGACAGCTTCAACACACTTTACTAAAGCTATATTTTCACAGTTGGTGGATTTCAGAAATGCAATCTGGACATAAAGACAGTTGAAAATAAATATAAGCAATAAATATTTGTTCAACTTGGAAACTTATGCTTCAGACTGATTTGGGGCAATCTAGCACTAATCGAACGTCAATCCGTGATTGACATAAGAAGTTCAAGAAAAGCAGCGAGTTTGTGAACGATGGTGAGAGTTGTGGAAGGAGTAACGAAGTAATAACATCAGATTAGATTTTCTAAATAATGAATTTCATAGATGAAGGTCAGCGTGTGTTTATATATGCGATTAGAGCACAATTCATTGTCAGTGCGGAAACGGTACACGCAATTATTAGCAATAGAATGAAGATGCGGACGAATTTCGCGAAGATTGTTCCAAGAGATAACCAGAGAAAAAAACGATGTCATGACAACAGAGAGATGGTCGAGATGATCAATTTATATATATATATATATATATATATATATATATATATATATATATATATATATATATATATATATATATACATATATATCTAGGCAGCAATGCTTTCTCCCTAAGCATATTTCATTAAATAAAATATAGGTCCTTTGTCAATTACTTCGGGTTTGGACCTTTTCAATCTCTCACGTAACATTGTTCACTTCTGCTAGAAGTAATCGTCATATTTTCTGTAAGTCCGCGTACCTTTAAAAACATTACGGAATAATCGCCAGGAATAGATTAATCTCACTCATTTTGAATTATTTTTTGTATAATGATTAATTATTTTAATAATTTTACAAAAAAATCAGTATTTTACTACTATTGGTCAAATTGATTGTATTGATAACAGATTTTTTTTGTGTTGTTCCTTATTACTAATGCTTCTAGTATTTTTAGTTTTCGTTGATTATTGGTCTGATACAATGTGTAAATGTGTTGTCAAACAAAATCTAAGAAAATGATAGGAACGTTGATTAGTCATGGAGTTGAAGTTTACAAGTATTGTGGAACGATACATAGTAAATCTCCTCGAGAGTGTCTTTACAGTAAAACTTTATTATAATTACTATGGCCCTGATCTACGAATCCCTTAATACGACTAACTTTATATAGGAATTAAAATGCCCTGGGGGTAATTTTATCTTGGACAGTAAAATATAAACAACATATACATAGGTTTGACAAAAAGGATATTGTCGAAGAGTTTTACTATGAAGTGTTCCGATAACTTTGTTAAATTTAACTAGCTACATTTGACTTACTAAACATAATATATGTAACCATCTGATTAATCCTTAGCAAGTTAAATAAACTTAGAAAAATTTATTATATTCTACATTAAGAATCAACAATAAAAATTAGAAGATGCAATAACACGTATTAACGTTAGTGTTTTTCCTTTCAATCAACGTAATCTACTTTTTACAAGTTGCGTTATCTTTTAAATACAACATTTGAATGTATTTGCTATAGAAATGTGTTCGATTTGAAGTAATAGAATGAATCTGGTATACTCAAAATGTACGGTGGATCCCCGACATAAGAGTTTAATTTGTTCACGGAGGAAGCTCGTATATCGAATTTCTAGTATCTCGTACGGATTTTCCCATTAATTGAACACCAATTAATCCGTTCTCGCTTCTCAAAATCATGCTAGTTAACTAATTAACTATAAAATACATCTTGCTGTTTACGAAAACCCCATTCAAATAGTAATTAAACGTAGGAAATGTAATGAGATAATTAAGATGATATTAAATGAACCAAAAAATTAATTTAAATGAACTTTAACTAAATTATTTTACTTCACTAATTCTACTTTTTTTTCTCTTTTTGTTTTGTTTCTTTTGAACACATTTTGTTTAAAATATTATCAGTTTTTACTGATTTTTGCTCCTTTAATTGGAGTCGCAACATTTACACTTCTTACAAGTCTTTTAATCAAACACCTATCCAATGAGGTTTGTCTCAGTCTCTTTTTCAAAAGGTTTCGGAAATGCATAACGCCAGTGTCATTAAAAAGTGCTTTAGCACGGCCATTAGCCACTTTCTCTGGGTGTTCCCTTTCAATGAATGTACTTTACTATACACTTTAAAAATGATACTCGCACAATTAAATTTGGCCTCTAATAATAGACATGGTTAGCAATATCTAGTTATTAAAAGTGTTAATATTTAGAATGATTCAGGCTGCAATTTGCCTTGGTAGAAAAAAGTGTTCACACATGTTTTATCTACTCTAAAACATTATATTTTTTATTTTATACATTTGCAGTTATTATTTACGGCATTGGTAAATATTTCTCGGCGCATCTAAACGTAACCAACGCCATTTTGTCATGTCTGACCAGTACACGCATTCGTGTTTTGCGTCATTGTTTCAGGCGCCGTCTCTGGGACATTTTGCTTCGTAGAGATGAAGAGAAAACAATAACGTTTGCGACAAGGATAAAGGTCAAATGTCAGGTTTCGTATGACAAGACACTCTTTCTAGTCGAGTGTTGCTAATTATATGTCACGCGATTCGATCTCTCCAGCGATGGAAACGGACTTGAAAAAATATATTACGTTTATTGCAGATCATGTGACTTGCATTGTTGCTTATGTGACTGAAAGATAGCAACAAGGATAAAAGTAGAAGTAATAGTAATCAAATAACATTTTCTGACAGTTTCTTTTCTCAATTTTACCTAGAGAAAGCCGATACCGCGATCGAAGGTTGAACAAATGTGTGCACCAAGATTCTTTTCTACGTACTTACTTCATGAACCAATAGAATGCCACAAATACACACGCACATAAAAGTGTACACATGCACACACTGAAACACGCATGCATATATATATATATATATATATATATATATATATATATATATATATATATATATATATATACAGTTTGTTTTTGTAATATCGTTATTTTCAATATATACAGTTTTCCTTTAATGAGTCTAGATTGTTATTTAAACAACAGTCACCATTAATTTATTTTTAAGCTCAATGTATCTATGTAATAGGTGCAGGGCATATATAGTGTAAAATTCTGTTGAAAAGTCAAAGACTCACGTTTTCTTTTTATAACTTTCGTACATATATATATATATATATATATATATATATATATATATACAAAGTGAACGTGTCTGTGTGTGTGTCTGTGTCTATGTGTGTCTGTGTGCATTTTCCTACGCAATAACTCTGTACGGTTTTTAGTCTACAGTCTAGAAATGCGATATGCAGGCGATTAAGTTGAGACTAGTTGACCTTTGAGAACTCTACCAAACCCGTCCGACAATTTTGGGTTTATGCACTTGAAATTTTAGATATAGGTTACTTGGACATGGATCTAACTTAATAACTTAATTTGAGCCCAACACAAAAAAATGTAAGGGGTAATAATAGGGGTCAAAGTTAAAAAATAATGACCTCTGCGGTCTCTTCCAAATGACTCAGACAATTTCTGGTCTAAATATTTTAAATTTTACATAAAGGGTATTCAGAGATAGGGCAAGCTTTTTCATCAGTTTGGGTCGAAATTTTGTAGTTAAATATATAAATGTATCTATGTATGTCTGTTTGCATGTCTGCCTCAAACTTTCAATAGAAGCGACAGATCAGTTCCGTTTTTAAGTACGACCTTTCATACGACAAATATCGAAAAATTGGCTAAAAAACATTATTAACTTCCTCTTCAACTAGGCACTTTTCTACAGGGGGTGCGCTTTTTTCGCCAATATTTTTTAAAGTTATCCTCGCCTTTAGATTGTTTAGCCTTAATTTAAAAAAAAAAATGTCGCTTCCGGTTTGGCGGTCGTCGTAACTGCATAAACGTTTGATTTTACCCCGTTATTTTCCTGCTTTGCGTACGGGTTCGAGCCTGCCTTCCTACTTCCACTTTTTTTTTTTTTGCTCAACATTAATCTCCAAACACCCGCGCAACGCAGGGCTTAAATGCTAGTATATATATATATATATATATATATATATATATATATATATATATATATATATATATATATATATATATATACAAGAGAGAGAAAATGCGTCTGTATTAGAACACTTCTCAACCTATATACTTAACGAATTTTGTAAACTGCAGACTTAGAATTTAGCATATAAAGTGTTGAAACATGTCAAAAACATATTAATCGGCTTTCATCCAGAAAAAGGGCTGCTAAGGGGTAAAAATTGAAAATGAGTACTTGGAGGTCATTGGATTTTTATCTCTTTATCAACTGGTTCACGACTGCGCATGCGCAAATCGTTCACATTATGTTAAAAATAAGTAGGTTTGAAAACACTTTTTAAAGACAGTGTCAGACTGGCCTAATGATTATCGTACTTGACTCACTGTATTTAGGTTTGGATTCGATCGCAGCTCGAGTATGTTTTTTTGTTCTTTACAGGAAGTGACCTATTTAGACCAAACATAATACACGCATGCACATATTTCTGCTTCTTTCCGTATTTTTTTTTTTTTTGCTTTATTTACTTATTTATTTTTTGTTTTAGGAATTTAAGATTACGTTTATTACCGGACATCATCGGCCACATTTTCTAGTATATATATATATATATATATATATATATATATATATATATATATATATATATATATATATATATATAAGTTAACGTGTATGTGTGTGTATCTGTCTGTTTGTGTGTCTGTGTACATTTTCCTTCGTTATTACTCTGTAATTTTCAGTCTACAGACTCAAAATAAGATATGCATATTACTGAGATTTGGGAAAATCGATGTGATCCTTTTTCGGCCAGAAATTAGACTTTTAAGGGGTCAAAGTTCAACGGTTTGACTTTTGAGAACCAAAATCCTCCAACAATTTTGGGTTTAAACACTTGAAATTTTAGATATAGGTTCCTTGCACATGGATCTAAATATATAACTTGATTTGAGCCGAAAATAATAAATTTTAAGGGGTCATAAATGGGTCAAAGTTTTAAAAAATGCCCTCTTTTTGTTTGTTGTGTGTTTTGTTTTGCTCAGCATACACCTCTAAACACCTGGGAAACGACGGGCACCCATGCTAGTATATCTATAAAGTGACCATGTCTGTGTATCTGTCTGTGTGTCTGTCTGTGCGTCTGTTTGTGTACACTTTCCTACGCAATAACTCTGTCAATTTTTAGTCTACGAACTCGAAATTTGATATACAGGGTACTGAGTTTTGGGAAAATGTTTGTGATCCGTGTTCGGTCAGAAATTTTACTGCTAAAGGGTCAAAGTTCAACGATTTGACCTTTGAGAACTCTACCAAACTCCTCCGACAATTTTAGGTCTAAACACTTAAAATTTTAGATATAGGTTCCTTGCACATGGATCTAACTTAATAACTCAATTAGATCCCAAAACAGTAAATATTAATGGGTCATAATAGGGGTCAAATTTTTAAAAAATTACTTCTTTTTTTCCTTTGCTAAACATACACCTCAAAATACTCGGGAAACGCCGGGCTGAAATGCTAGTATATATACTAGGGGAAATATTCTTTATTCACTTATATTTCCCCCTTTTTTATATAAGAACTGATTATTTAAGAAACTCAATGAAATTAAAGCGCATATAATGAATAAATGACAAACGTTTAACATGGTATAATGTAAGAAAACCACAGCGTATTTGCAGGTCCTCTTCTAATTTTCGGAGTTTTTACTCATATCCTATTTCTTTTGGATTAATTGGCTGTTGTAATTTCTTCTGAAGAGTTCAGGGAAAAATAGATTAACTGATTGTTATATTAATTAAGTGAATGATTTATGCTACGAAACAGATATCGTCAGGAAGTGTGAATGTCAGCTGAGCAAAAGGAATAAATTGTATGACCTCATAAAATTTGGAATAAAGACTTTTGTCATCTATTACACATATATATATATATATATATATATATATATATATATATATATATATATAAGTGAACGTGTCTGTGTATCTGTATGTCTGTGTGTCTGTCTGTCTGTGCATTTCTCTAAGAAATACCTCGGTCAACTTTTAGTCTACAGACTCGAAATTTGATATACAGGATACTGAGATTTGGAAACTCTATGTGATCCGTTTTAGGCCAGAAATTTGGCTGCAAAGGGATCAAATTTCAACGATTTGACCTTTGCGAACAATCAACCTCCTCCGACAATTTTAGGTCGAAACACTTGAAATTTTAGATATAGGTTCCTTAGGTGGATCTAACTTAATAACTTCATTTGAGCCCAAAACTATACATGTTAAGGGGTCATAATAGGGGCCAAAGTTAAAAATAATTTGACCTCTGCGGTCTCTACCAAATTAGTCAGAACATTTCTGGTCTAAACATTTAAATTCTACATAGAGGGTATTCAGAGATAGGGCAAGCTTTTTCATTGGTTTCGGTAAAACATTTTTAGTTACCAACATATTAATGCATGTACGTATGTTTGCATGTCTGCACAATACTTTTGACAGAGGCGACGGATTTTCTCAAAATCAGTATTGTTTTGAAGTTCGACCTTTCAGACGACAAATATCGTAAAATTCGCTAAAAACATTAATATCTTCATCTTAAACTGGACACTTTTCTACAGTGAGAGTCGCTTTTTTTCGCCGATATTTTTTACAGTAATGCTCTCCTTTCGATTGTTTAGCCTTAATTTAAAAAAAAAAAACTGTCGCTCTCGGTTTGGCGGTGGCCGTAGCAGCATAGACGTCATTCTTTCCCCGTTCTTTTCCTCCTTTGCGGTTCGTGTTCGAGCCTGCCTTCCTATATCCACATTTTATTTTACTCAAAATGCACATGCACATAAAAGTGTACACATGCACACACTGAAAAACAACATACTTTGACACTACACTAATATCGGACAAGAAAATTAATATTTGGATTATTTTTGCTGCGAATGTATAGCTGTAGAAATAGAATGGTATATATTTTACAGGTTCACTGTAACCCCTTGTGAATGACTCAAGTTTTACTGTGTAAATTTAACCAACGGGGGGTACATCAAGCTCGTAGGTTATCACTGTAAAACTATGGGAAACAAATCACAGGCCATCAAAATCTCATCAAGGAAGTACCTGTCCGCTAATAGTTTAACATTCTATAATCTAATGATTCATAATACTTACGTTATCGGTATATTTTTTGGTCTTTTTCGCAATCTATTTCTTATTTCTTTTTTTTTTTTCTGTTTTTCAATCTATTTCTTCACCAAGGCAGAAAAGTTGCAGAGTGGTGTTAAGCGCGTTAAATAACTGCTTTAGTTGTGGATCGTTTTTATTTTTTTATTATTTTTTTTTTTACACAGTGATCACCACTTATCAAGGACCGGAACAACACAGGGCTAAGGGTTATTGCAAGTACATTACGTTAGTGTACAGATTTGATGAAGTGTTTACTTAAGGGGGCGGTTCATTAGGAATTTGTTAACATTGAACTTGAAGACATCCAAGTTGTAGTCCTGTAGGAAACAGGGAGACGGAACAGAGTTCCACAGGCGTGCAGTTCTAAGAAAGAAGCTTTGTTCATGGAATCTACGTTTTGATTTAGGCACAGGTATAGAGTGGGGGAAAGTTTTCACAGTGGATTCAGCTAGACGGGTGTTTTTCGTGAAAGATTGGCGAGGGGGTCCCAGAGATTGGAGTTCAGACGAGCACTTGCCATGGAAATAACGATAAAACAATGATAAGCTCGCAACGTCTCTTCTGTGGGAGAGAGGTTGCAGGGTAGAGAAAAGGGCATCCCCCACTAAGCCACGAATTCTATTTTGTACTCGTTTTTATGACTTTGTTGCATACTGGGTGATATTTAAGAATGGATGGCATATGTATTCGTTGTTCGTGTTAGAGTATTCATGTTAGTGTGCAGATATATCGCGTATATATAAAGATAGAGACAGTTCTGTATATATAAAGAGACATGGTCCATGTTAATACAGGAGACCCGACGGCATGTAATATACAATGAGAGGGGGTTTATAGAAATATAGATAGATAGACCGAGATGTAAAGAAGAATTTATTGGAAGTACATTGAAGCCGAAGTAGATTACTTCGAAAGAGATGAGAGTTTCATGTGTGTATTATCAATAAAAGTGTCCTTACTACATAGACTTAACAGTTAAAAAGTGTGGCGTAACTGAGAAATGGCCTAAAAAAACGAAAGAAATGGAAACTTTGTATTAGTGGACATATATTGCATTCATGGCAAACCAATATGAACATTTTTCCCGTCGTGATATTAGAACTAAAAAAAAAAAACAATATTAAGTTTATCTTTGAATGACAATACTCCTTTGTTCTGTCCTAAAAATGTGTTTTATATTGACATTTTATAAAGTTCGAAGTGCAGAAGAGTATACATTATTTGGCTGCAACTGATCTCGCAGATTGGCATGCATTGAATTCTACTAAAGATAATTGTAGTTCCGCGGGCAAGTGCCAATGATAAAATAGACAAAGGATGGAGCAACGATCGGCTACAATGCCTCTTCATGTATGAACCATTCAGTCGATTATATGTCTGATATCAGTGCTGGCTTGAATGGCTTCGAGATCTAAATGGCTCCCTCTCGAGAGTACGATCTCTGAATAGATTTAAATGTGGCCAGTATTCGTATATATATATATATATACATATATATTTATATATATATATATATATATGTGTGTGTGTGTGTGTGTGTGTGTGTGTGTGTGTGCTTTAGTGTATATATACACATATATGAATAAACATAACTATAATGGTATGGGAAAGAAAAACACCTAAAGCATTAGAAAAATATTAACGAAGACTTCTCCATGATGATGAAATGATTGGTGAAAATTAAGTCAAAACCAAGATTTTCTTGCTAACTTTCTTTATGAGTTATCATTTATAATGTACGGAAATACGTTTTCTTTATATAGATACATTTTTAATATAGTGTCAATGTACAGGGGAAAAGCAGGTGCTCGTCTGAACTCCAATCTCTGGGACCCCCTCGCCAATCTTTCACGAAAAACACCCGTCTAGCTGAATACACGGTGAAAAAATTCCCCACTCTATACCTGTGCCTAAATCAAAACGTGGATTCCATGAACAAAGCTTCTTTCTTAGAACTGCACGCTTGTGGAACTCTGTTCCCTCTGCCTGCTTCCCACCGGACTACAACTTGGATGTCTTCAAGTCCAACGTTAACAAATTCCTAATGAACCGCCCCCTTAAGTAAACACTTCATCAAATCTCCACACTAACGTAATGTACTTGCAATAACCCTTATCCCTGAGTGGCTTCCGGGCCTTGATAAGTGGTGATCACTGTGTAAAACAAAAATCAGGTTTCAAATTTATGTTCTGTTCCTTGATTGTTAATTTGCTGATGATGGGAATAAATGATAAAATTAGTTTCTCTATTTTATAATGGCGGAATGTATAATAAATGCCGATTCGAGGAGTCTCTGTCGAGCTTTATTAGCGAATTTAATTATTTTGCTTTTGTGAAAATAAAAGCGTTGTTCCGCTGTTCATTTCGGTGATATAAATTTCTTATTCCGTTCCCGCATTCAGCGACTCTTTTTCTCATATCTCGTTGCGTTCCGTAGCAACACTTGAGGCAAGCAATCAATTTTTTTGAAAGGTGAGCAATTTAACATAAATAATAGTGGTAAAATATATATGGAATATAAAGCATTTGTTTATTATCTTTCAATCACTGGTTGCGTCGAGTCTCCTTGCTGGTACAAAATAAAAGAAGTTGAAAAGAAGAAATAAAAGGACGAAAATTCAAGAGAATTCTACGATATATGGCGTGGAATTTTTCAATAGAATAAAAAAACGTGAAAAATATCGATGGAAAACACGGAAAATAATGACAATGAATATAGCTTATCATCTAAATGTTTATGCCGGTAGGTTATAAGTGACAAATAAAAATGCAAAGGACAAGAACCCATTCCTTCTGCACCGTGTGGGTTTCTTACTCCAGTTGGCAATCATTCGATTTGTACGTGTGCAACATTCGGTGAATCTCATTAAATCACAGGCAACGATGGATCTCTCTGCTAGGTATAAATAATTTCAAATATCGTCAGAAGTATTAATAAGATTAAATTCATAGCAATAAAGTAAATAAGCTAAAAGTGGCTTCTTCGTACCAACATGAAAAACTTTAGATGCGTATAGTCTATTTCCTCTGTATGATATATATATATAATATATATATATATATATATATATATATATATATATATATATATATTATGCCCTTAACTCATCAGAAGAATTAACAACGATCAATCCGACAAAAGGAATTTAATATGGCGTAATGGAAAAATATAAAGCTAACTGCATATTCTCTTCCAATTTTCGCATTTTCATCATGTCAAATCACATTTCGGTTCCTTTTTACGGATTGATTGTTGCTATTTCTTCTGATGAGTTAAGGGTATAATAGATTCACTAATTGATATAATAATTTAGTCATTGATACTGCATTACGAAACAGATATTGTCAAGAATCGTATAAGTAAACTGATTTAAAGGAAAATTATAAGATGGCCAACATCATGAATTTTGGAATATAATTTTTTGTCATCTATTCTATATATTGTTCTGTAATCACATTGAACTTCTTATATAAGAATTGATATATAAGAAAATATATTTCTACAGAAATATATATATATGCGTATATTTATATACATACATACATATAAATATATTTACATATATATATATATATTCGTGTATATATATATATATATATATATATATATATATATATATATATATATATATATATATATATATATATATATACTCGCATGTTCTATCCTTTTTCAATTAATTATTTTTTCTCTCCTCATTTCCCAGCATACTTACAATTTCTTTTCCTTTTGTACGTCAGTCGATGTTCGCATCTACATTCGAAGATGAACATGTAGACTTCACACTTTAACGGAATTCTTTCTCTCATATATACTGCTTGTGAAGAAGGCCTACTTGTTTATTGCTTAAAGCCGGAAATTGATCGCTATATTGTGTGTTCAGAATAAGGTTTCACTTCTTCGAAGATATGTGAGTAAAAAACGGGCGTTTTTACTAAACAACTCCATTTTTTTTATCGATTTTGCACAATCAGTCAGAGGTAGATGTATACATGTCGTCATCTGCTGGACTTATGATATTGCCACATATACTAAATGCGTAGGAACATTTCACAGTTTTACGCTAAGGTTCCCGTATATACCTCGTTGTCAAGTATGCATTGGTTCTATTTCAGAGCGGAAAAAATCATCGACATATTTGAAATTATTCTTGTGTTTAAAGAATGACTTACTTCTATTTTAGAACGAAATGGTTGTTTGAAATTCCACAAAAGTTATAGCGTTGTAAAGAGAAAAATAATTAACGCTATAAAGCTGCTAACGTATTTAACAAATATATGCGATAATTTGTCTCATTTTTTAATAAGTATGCAAAGAAAACAGCACACACATATTTTCTACGATATATAAAAGAATATACTATAAAGCTGACACTTCTCATATACAGACGTCGTATTTTATCTACACCCGCCGATTATATAATATTTTGCAAGAAACTAGGCATTCATATAATACAATCCACATTACAAACATTAAAAACAAAACATTTCCAAACAAGCCAATTTTTAATGCAGGCATATACACTGATTGTTATCATATATACGTTGGTGAAATCTAACATCATTGAGAAAAAAGGCACAATGAACATAAACACATAGATAAAAAAAGAAATTCCCTGAATGCATTTTTCTGTCATTTATTGCAGCATAAGCATAGTTTTTTTTTATTTAACCAAGCAAAAAAATGTTAATTTATTTCAAATACATCGCGACAGAGATTCTTATCGCAAATTCTTGCACAATTAAACAAAGTGGAAGTTTTTTGTAATTTATCGCCATTAATACGAAAACTCAGATTAAAAAAAAACTACTTCAATTTTAGAAAAGTTAAGTCTTTCACACCATAGAAAAATCACCTATAATAATGAATACATATACTCTATCAATAAAACACATTACGAAAATACCCCTTTTTCATTTCAGTTACATTATAACGGACATATCTGTTCCAAAAATGAGATCAATGACATCATATATTTGTTAAATATATTAACGAATATATGACATTAAAAGTTACTTTCTTCATAACGCTATAACTGATTTTAGAATGTCTGACATTTTTGTTCTGACATAGAACAAAATAATTCGTTTCACAACTAGTATAATTTCAAATATTTCCACGATATTTTTTCGATATGAACAATGTCATATTTCCAGAATTAGTTCTACAAAAAAGATAAAACGGTGATGAACGCATTTTTGTTTGTTCCTGTTTCATCTCTCTCTCTCTCTCTCTCTCTCTCTATCTCTCTCTATCTCTCTCTCTCCACACACACACACTCGCACACACACACATATATATATATGTATATATAAACTATATATATATATATAATTCTAATAACTATTTCATGTATTTACATACTATCTAATGTACCTACGTTCAGTATTTTGTTACAAAAAGTCACAACTTATCAAGACCCAGGGACCACTCGAGGATAAGGATAAAAAGTGCACCGTAGTTCATTCGGACAATATCATAGTAATTATTAGTAGTGGAAATTTGGTAAATTAGATTACTTTAGGGGGATGGATCATCAAGAACTTGTTTACGCTGGACTTGAAGACGGCCATATTGTAGTCAGCTGGAAAGCAGGAAAAGGAAGGAGAGTTTCACAGTTGTGCAATTCTGAGAACGAAGCTTTGTTCGTGGAATCTACGTTTAGGTTTAGGTACAGATAAAGAGTGGGAGAAATTATTGATTATGTTTTCAGCTAGACGAGTAAACGTTTAGCGGTGGTGCCACAATTGCTTAGACGAGCACTTGCGTGAAAATAACGATAAAGCAGGGACAAGCTCGCAACATCTCTTCTGTGAGAAAGAGGTTGCAGGGAAGTGGAAAAACCACCCCTGGTAGACTTCGAAGTCTATTTTGAACAATCTATCAAGGCAGGATAAGACTTCCTAGCAGCTCTTGCCCAGCTATTTATTGTGTCAATACTCAGTACTTAAGTCTGACAAAATCTCCAAAAGAACTAAACGAGGTAAATTTTATTAATTTATTTATTAGGGACTATTATCCTTATCTTTTCGTTGTTGTTTCATGACGTTTCGGTCAACTATTCCTCTAGCCTTCGTCATGTAGTAACTGCGACGAGATAGGATCTCCGAATCTCCTAACTGCATCATTAGCAATTACAGACTTGTCGTCTTACTATGTGTTGGCCATGTAAGCCTCTGTCAAAACGTGGTGAGACGACAACAATTATGAAAGGCATTAATTACCGATGATGCAGTTATGAGATTCAGAGTGCCTATCACGCAGGGGTTACAATCTGATGAATGCCAGAGGAATAGATGGCCGAGACGTTGTTAAAAAAACAACTTAAATGATTAGGGTAATAGTTCGCAATGAAATAGATTAATAAATAATACTCATTTCAATAATTGACCCTGTCGGTAGGGCATTAGAATACGCCGACTGCCCCCCCCTGCAGAGGGTAAAGTCCCTCAATGGGGGTCCTGGATATGACCATAAACTATATCCAGTGGTGAGGCCCCAGCTTGTGGGCTTTGAGGAGTGTGGAGCCACCCGTTAATTACCATTGCTCACAGGTCCACTCTGACCCGGAGTGGTAGAACCTGTTAGGGTCTCAACTATGGGTGAAATAGAAACCGACGTGAAAACAACAAATATATTCTATTAAAAACATTTTTATTCAAAATCTTTGGATTCGGCATTAAATAACCTGAAAACGGTTGATATGCCGTAAAACTAAATCAACCAACCAAAATCATTTCAATAATAAATTTCAATTAAATAATATATAAGAAAAATGTCGTTTTAAATTATGTGTCGGATATTAATATGCTGCATTTTTGTAACGTGATGAATGAAACCTTTGTTCGGAATGTGTTGATGACGTTACAGCATCGACGCAAAATCACACCCGGCTGGAAAAGTAGAACTGAATTGTTTAAGCATTAAAACACAAATGCGTTCTTGGAAATACCTGAAAAGGCTTTTGTTTTAAAACGTTAGTCTAGTTTCTTCCTATCCTCTATTTGTTTGAAATAAGAAATACGTTACATATATCAATTGCCCTGTCTTAATATAAAACGGTTATGTATTTAAAATATTTAAGTTAATTTACGCCAAAATGCAATGATAGTTTCTCTGTATTTATAAAATCGGCGCGAATGAAAAATATTTTGTTCAAAGCAACCGAGCACTATATAATAGAACCAATCACCAAATTCCTGAATGGGCCAGTTTTATTAAGAAAATGTCTTCAAAGATAGACTTTACTTAGTAATTTCAGAATAAGAAAAGATGGATAGACGCAAGCGCCGATGTTAAATTTGGCGCGGCATGAAGCCAACCCTGCTGCATCGCAGACTAATTGAGATTGGCGGCAAAACAGAAACTGACTTCAGCTTAACTAATCACTTGTGACGTTTCAGGAAGAAAACATTACAATAATCGCAGACGAGGATTGGAAAAGAAATATATGTAAGATCAGCCAATAAGAAATCTATGCATGTTGAGTAGTTCGTTGCTTTACGATTCGGAGTATATTTACAAGATAAAACAAAGAAAATCGATAAAATCTCATCTTAGTCAGAAGTAACGCCGTTGTGAACCATTGTTGTTATTACTGAAAAAAATTTTTTTGTAGTTTGATGGTTTAATAATGAATGGATTAAATTAGGATATATATTATTTACTGGATTTTTGACGAATTTTACTAAGTTATCAATTCTACAATGTTTTCCGATCAGATTATTAAAAATAAGGCATTCAAATTAAAAATTAACGCATTAATTTTACAAACTAAGACAATGAAATTTAAAAGCTGAGACAATCAATAAGAACTAGTGGAATAAAATTAAATTTATAGAAATCAATCTTATTTTTTAAAATTAATTTTTAATGATGATTTCAATTTGATGAAAATGTTTTTACAAACAATTATGATGAAACGAAAAACAGGAAATGGGGTAAATATAATTCCACATCAAATTATACAAAACGCCCAATTATTGAAGCTGTGCAATATCATAACGATTGGCGTGACGCAGACAGGATAAATGGCTGTAATGGAAATACAGACAGAAATTGGGTCGTGGAGGATGAATAAAGAATGTAAACGAAGTCATATCCAAAAACGATCTAAAGGGGGTTCGCCTTGTCAAAAAGATTATAGGATAAAACTATTAGAGAAAATTGCCATTTTAAATTGAATGCGTTAGTTATGAATTTAAGTGAGTTAGCTTTATGAGAATGGGTTCGTTAGTATTTTTAAGGCGTTGCATTTAAAATTAAATGTGTCAGGTATTAATTTGAACGTGTTAGTTATAAATGCCTATGCGTTTATTAATGAATTGAATGCGTTGGGTATTAATATTTATGGTGAAGTAATTTTTAATTCCTTATATATTTTAATCAATGCGTTACTGTATAAATCGGATGCATTTGTTAGAAATTTAAATAAGTATATGTACACATTGAATGAGTTAGTTTTTAATTGTAATGCATTAGTTTGTAAATAAAATGCGTTAGTTTTTAATTGCAATGCATTAGTTTGTTAATAACATGCGTTAGTTTTTAATTGCTATACATTAGTTTGTAAATAAATATGTTAGATTTTAATTGCTATGCATTAGTTTGTAAATAAAATACGTTAGTTTTTAATTGTAATGCATTAGTCCTTTTTATTCAAATGTGTTAGTTTATTAATTGAACGCGTTAGTTATTAATTTAAATACGTTAGTTAATACATTGAATGAGTTAATTATTAATTGAATCAGTTTTTTTTTGTTTTTTTTTACAAAGGCATCACCACATTATCAAGGCCCAGAGGCCACTCAAGGATAAGGGTTAAAGAGTGTACAGTAGAAATTGGTCAATATAGTAATCATTAGTAATGAAAATTTGGTAAATTTAATAACTTATATGGGACGGCTCATCAAGAACTTATTTACTTTAGACTTGAACACAACCATATTGCAGTCAGCCGGAAAGCAGGAAAACGGAAGACAATTCCACAGGCGTGCAGTTCTAAGAAAGAAGCTTTGTTCATGGAATCTACGTTTAGGTTTAGGCACAGATAAAGAGTGGGGGAAATTATTGATAGTGTTTACAGCTAGACGAGTGTTTCTTGTGAAAGTTTGGCGAGGGGGGACCATAGATTGAAGCTCAGTTGAACACTTTCCAGGAAAATAACGATACATCAGAGACAAACTCGCAACATCTCTTCTGTGAGATAGAGGTTGCAAGGAGGAGAAAAGGACATCTCCTACGAGGCTACGAAGTCTATTTTGAACTCTATCAAGGCAGGACAAGTCCTTTCTAGCAGCTCCTGCCCAGATGTGGCAACAGTATTCCATCCTTGGACGTACCTGGCTCTTATATAGGTAGAGAATAGCATCAGCAGTGAGATATCTACTGGATCGATAGAAAGATCCCACTATTTTTCCAGCGGCCTTGGCAACAGATTTGATATACGTGTTCCATTTAAGATCAGGAGTAATGGTCAAGCCCAGAAGCTTGTCAAAACTTGAGGCCTCCTGAAGACGAGAGCCATTCATTTCAATTGATGACAAATGTGAATTAGAATGTTGATGATGTAAAGAGAGAAGCTTGGTTTTAGATGCATTAAAAGTAACCAGCCACTCCTTTCCCCATTGTACTACGTGCTCAAGATCAGAGGAGAGAGAATTGGAGAGAACTTGGTCGTTTAAGGATATGATTTGGAAGATCATTAATGTAGATCAGGAAAAGAGTTGGGCCCAGGATGGATCCCTGAGGGACACCGGCATTAATACTGTGAGCTTCTGATTTTTGCCCCTCAACTACTACTCTTATGAACCTATCAGAAAGAAATGATTTAATAATTGAGAAGACTTTTCCAGCTATACCATAGCTAGCGATCTTATGAAGTAAACTTTTATGCCATACCCTATCAAAGGCCTTAGATATGTCAAGAGCAATTGCCCTAGAAAGATTGCCACCGTCGAGAGATTTGCTAATCCTATGCGATATAACTGTAAGGACATCTGCTGTAGATCTAGCAGAACGGAAACCATATTGAGTGTCACTAAGAAGGTTATTTTTGTTGAGATGTTTGATTACTTCTGTATTTAACACAGATTCTAGCAACTTACTCATGACGCACAGGAGACTTATTGGCCTGTACTGAGAGGGGGATGAGCGATCACCTGAATTCTTAAATACAGGGCATACTGATGAGATTTTCCAGGGAGATGGGAAACTATTCTCCTTAAGACAACGTTTAAACAGTTTTGTAAGTATGGGCGCTAATTCATGTTGAAGTTTTTTGAGTACTATAATTGGAATACCATCAGGGCCAGTTGCTTTACTCGAATCAAGGTTTTTGATTAGCTTCGCAACATCACGTACATATATACGTATATCACATAGCGTGTTTTCTGATACAGGAGGAAATATTGGAGGTTGGCGGTCTTGGTCGCAAAGGGTAGAATTAGCTGCAAAGTTCTTGACAAAGAGTTTGGATTTGTCTGATGCTGACGAGATTACCTCAGGTCCATTGATAATAGTTGGGATGGAGCACACGCTTCTATTCAGGATTCTGTTTGCTATTTGCCAAAACTGGTGGGAACCAAGCCTCTGCTCAGCTACTTTGGACTTAACAGATTGAGCATACAACACTCTTGCGTTCCTTATTACTTTCTTACAATGGTTGCTGGCAGTCCTGAAAACGGCTTTAGTTTCCATACATCTATTACGTTTGAAGCAGTGGAAAAAGTGATTTCTGTGCGCAATGGCAGCAGCACATTCTGGAGAGAACCATGGCTGGTTGTTAGGTTTTTGCTGAAACTTTTTAGAGGGTATGAAATGGTCAATACCTACAATTAACCATTCAGTTAGGTATAATACTATAGAGGACACATCCTTTTTAAACATGGAATGCAGAGGTAGATCAGATATAAATGTACGGAAGCTATCCCAGTCAGCCTTAGTGTATCGATATACTGTACGATGAAGAGGTACGTCTGGGGACTTATTACATTTCATTTTTATCTTAATTGATACAACAGAGTGGTCGGAAGATCCAAGAGGCGACAGAACAGAAACTGAACATAGTTCAGGGCAAGTTGTGAGAAAAAGGTCTAGTAGGCTCGCATACTGGCCGTCATTATCGGGCACACGGGTAGGTTCCTGAACAATCTGAGTGAGGTCATAGGCAATGGAGAAATCATGACAGAACCTCCCCTCATCATCGGTCTTGTTTGAGTGGGTCAACCATTCGACGTTGTGAACATTGAAGTCTCCACATACGTGAATGTTAGCTGAAGGATAAGTAGAAAGGACTTGGTCAATTTTCTCAGATATGCTTTGAAAGATAGTAACTCCGCTGTTGTGGGGGCGATAGAGAGTAAATATAAATGCAGTAGTGTGAGCTAAAGCAACCCGGAAGCACATATAGGGTAAGTTAGGATCTTCCCTGGAGATGTCCCTCCCACATGGAAAGCTATCTTTGATATAGGCACATATTCCATGCCCATGGCGATCTTGGGGGTCAGATTTAGAAGTTAAGTTAGAGTATCCTGAAATTGCAAACTCATCTAGGGAAATAGCCTGTCAAATGCCAGTTTCACTTAAAAATAAAAGGTCTGGTTTAGTCTCCTGTAATTGGGTTTCAACCTCTGGAAGGTTAGAACGAAGACCCCTGATGTTGGAGAAGGAGACATGGTAGTAGGGGTCTACGTTGGAAGTTGGAGAACCGGGTTTAATCGTGTATTTTTTCTTGAAACTTGTCATGATGAAATTTTGGAATTTGTGGACTAGGTCGACAGATTTACTTAGAGCAGGACAGAGAGGGGAAATTAAGAGAGAAAAAGAAACGAAGAATTTTTTTTTATTTGTAGCTAATGATAAGGTAAAGCCGTAACAATTACCCACTAGTATGGCATCGAGAGGCCCCACCAGAAGCTACTGCATGGTCCAGAATCCATTCACCAAATGGCAATACAACAGCCCCAGTACTTTGCACCTGCTGATAGGACAGCCTCCTTAGTGGTTAATCCAAGGTTCGGGTCCCTGACTATCAGGCGGATAACGTCAGCCCAGACAAAACGTTTACCTCCAGCACCCTTACTAGTGACATGGCTACAAGGATAGACATAGAAACAGAAAATTTCCGCCATCTCAGCCAACTGTTCGCAAAAATACTGCCAACCTAGAAAACAGCTTTTTCTTCTCCCTTTGTCCGAAAAATCACTCATTTAAAAAAATGAGGACTGAGGGACAAATAAGAAGAAGCGAGAGTAACAGGAGCTGCCGATAACGCATCCACAATGCGTTTTCTACTCTCCATTAGAAAGAAAAAAAAACTATTAAGTATTCTACTTAATAAAAGTCCAACAGACGTGTTTAAGGGAAAGTATGGTGATAGATTCCCCTCACACGAACTAAAAATGAGTATAATTCGTAATTTTTGCTATCAACTCGGTAGATAAATAAACATATGTACGAGAAAAAAAAAGCTAGCATTTAATAAAACGGAAATACACAAATTAAATACTGAAATAAAATGGAGTTGTTAATATTTTAAATCGAAAATAAAAAGCATGATTGAAATCACTTATCTCAACAAAAACAATTCCGTCTCCAAATTGCAAACTGTATTGAAAGAAATTCAGTTAGTAGCGTTCAAAACATTTTTTTTTGAAATCAGCCGTTAAAAGAAAATCGTGATTTTATTCTGACCTTAAGCTAGTAACGTTTTAAGAAGCTTACGATATAAAAGAAAAGGCTGATGGGGGGGTTCTTCCGAAAGTAAGTTAGTTTAAAAACCGAATGTGTTCGTTATTCATGTGAATGCGTTATTTCTAAAATTCAATGTGCTAGCTTTAAAAATGGATACGTTATTTTAAATATAGAATCTGTTAGTTATTAATTTGAATATGCTAGATTTAAATTAAATGCGTCAGTGTTTAAATTGAATGTATTATTTTATAGATTGGCTGCGTTGCTTATTAATAACAATGTATTAGTTAATAAATATACTGCGCAAGAGTTTGATTAAAATGCGTTATTTTTATTATATAAATGCGTTACTTTTTTATATGAGTGTCTTAGGTTTTAAAATTGAATGCGTTTTTATAAAATAAATGTGTACTTTATAAATTAAATGCGTCGCAGTTTCATTTCAAACGTTGGTTTTTATATTGAAAGCGTAAATTATATATTTGAATGCTTTATTTTTATAGGTGCATTAGTTTATAAATTGTACACATTAGTTATTAATTTGAATGCGTTAGTTTTTTATTTGACTGTATTTTTAATTTTGTTGAATTCGTTAGTTTATAAAATAAATGCTTAGTATCTAAATTGCAGGCGTTGATTATTAATTCGTCTGCGTTATTTTATAGATTGAATGGGTTCGTTATAATATTGGATGTATACGTTTTTAAATTAAATTCGTCTGTAATAAAGTAAAATAGGTAGTTTCTAAATTGAATGTGTTGGCTATTAATTTTATATGTTAGTGTTTTAATTGAATGCGTCAGTTTTGAAATTGAATGCACTAGTTTATATATTGAATGCGTTATTTATTAATTTAAATGCGTTATTACAAGAATTGAATGCGTCAGTATTTTCTTTGACAGTGTTAGGTTAAAATGTTTATGAGTTAGTTTTTAATTTGAAGCGTTAGTTTTTTAATTGAATGGCTTACTTATTTTTGTGAATGTTTTAGTTTTTTTTTTAATTTAATGGGTTAATTAAAAAATAATTCATTAGTTATTGATTTGAATATTTTAATTCTATTCAAATACGTAAGTTTGTAAATTTTAATGCGTTGATTACTAATTTGAATGTGTTTTGTTTTAATGGCATGCTTCATATTTTATTGAATGCGTTTGCATGCGTAAGTTTTTAATTTGAATGTTTTTAATTTGAATACGTAACGTTTAAGTTTGAATGCGTTGGTCTTTAATCGAATGCGTTTATTTTTTATTTTAATACGGTAACTTTTTTTTATTTGAATGCGTTTGTTTATGAATTCAATTCGTTACTTATTAATTTGCATGCAATAATGTTTTAATTGAATGCGTTAGTTTATAAACTGAATGCGTAAATTTGTTCATTAAATTTGATAGTTTTGTAATTGAATGTATTAGTTATCAACAATTTAAAATTTTAAATCTTTAGTATTTTAAAAAAAATGCGTTAGCTTATGAATCCAATACGTTAGTATTAAAATTAAATACTATAATTTATTTGGGGTTTGGTTTACAATTGAATGCGTTAAGTTATAAATAGAATGCGTTAGTTTATAAATAGAATGCGTTAGTTTGTGAATTGTGCGCGTTAGTAGACAAAATGATTGCGTTTGTTTATAAATTAAATGCATCGTATTTTAATTTGAATTCATTCATTTTGAATTTGAATGCGTTCATTTATAATGTGAATGCGCTAGATCATTAATTGAATTATAGATTTAATATGCCAGTTTTAATTTAAATTCGATTGATTTTTAATTTAATGCGTTAATGTGTACATTGAATGCGTATTATTCATTTGAATGCGTTGTTTTTTTATTTGAATGAGTTAGGTTGTAAATTGAATACATTATTTTATGAATTTGTATGCGTTAGCTTTTAAATTGAATGCGTTTTTTATAAGTTGAATTCGTTATTTATGAATTTGACGGATTATTTATAAATTAAATACGTCAGTTTTTAATTGGAATGCATTACGTTTTAATGCCAAATTTAAAAAAAAATATTTTTTAATATAATTTAGCTTTTTTATTTAAATGTTATAAATTTAATTTGTTACTAATACATTTGAATGCAGTAGTGTTTTAATTTGATGCGTTTGTTACATTTGTAGTCGCGTGCAAGAGACTCTATAAGTCACTCCGTCGGTCGGTCGGTCGGTCAGTCTGTCCGTAACACTTTTGTGTTTGACTTTTTTGGTTAAGATCAAAGGTATATTGTTAATAGATGTTGTTCCTAGCCTTTTAAGCTTTTCTTGGCCTTTTGGCCAAGATCAAAGTATAGTATCGGTTCCTACTACATGCTGGACTTATAGTGATATAAAGTGGGGGATCACTTTTCTCTATTAATTTAATCTAAAATGATCATCCACTTTACAAAGAATCTGTCTCAAAGCCATTCAAGTCATTCTCCAGATCATTCAATTTATTTTTGAAGGATTTCAGTTATTTTTTAAGCATTCAAGCCATTCTAAAGGTCATTCAATTCATTATTAAAGGCATTCTAAGTCATTTACTTTTTATTTATTTAAGTCATTTCAGTCCATTTTTCGGTCATTTTAGTTTGTCTTTAAGAATTCCATGTTAATCCTAGAATCACGCATTCATTCATTACACGAGAGCGCGCGACAAATGGATATCGGCCTTGTTTATAAAGAACATGTGACAAAAGAGATAAATAAAATTTCTCTGTCTTTACCATCTGGCCAGTCGGAGAAACTGGTCTTGTTTGACGGACTATCGAGAACAAAGACATAGAAGGTTCAATCCCAAATAATAGAAAAAATCTCGGAATGTATTTTCAGCAACTTTCATCCCTAATGTTTCATCATTGGAACGATTCATAACTCATTCTTATCCCCTGTACTGGGAGCCACCACTGTCCGACATATTCTGCTCTCTCTCACCCCGATTTTTTTTTTGTTTGCTTTTTTTGTTCAAATCTCTGACTCGTCAAATCATCGGACATTGTTCAAACCTCTCCAAAAACTCCACACCACTTTGTAATGACCTCCACGAAAGAATTGTCATAATCTAGAGGTCAGTCTATGTAAAATTATTTTTTTATAATTTATATTCTTTACATCTTAACATAAACAATATTCTTTGTAAATATTTTTTCGCAAACAGGATAACATTGTATTTTTTACAAAGACCATAATAATCGAATATTATAATTTGTGTCCGGTGTTTTCCCGTAGACTAACAACATAATACTCATTTTCTTTTATTTTATAAAAAAAAAATCTATGATATTCATTTTCCTGAACATCTATCTTATTTTCTGCTAGCATCACCCTTACATTTTCCAAACCCTACGACAAAAAAATGGTCGGAACTAATCTTATTTATTTTTTTGTTGTTAGTTTTTACATACTGAACCCTACTTTATTTCATCAAGACAGAATCGCCTGTCAAATCCAATGTCATTTTCCGTTTGTGTGTAGGCTACTCTTTTTACGAACGACGTCGACAGTTCATTTCTAGCAACCTTTCTGCCATAGTAAAACAGTGGTTATTTTCGTCATTCATCAAAGCTCAATACTTTATATCCCTTTCTCTACTACGGGTGCTACTTAAGACGAAACCCCTTGACTTTTCTGTATTGGTTCTACTTCAAATTTCCTATCAATTATGCTCTATGTTTGGGGATCAAACAGAAAACCCCAGGTTACAATATCTACTGGTCAGTTTACAAGTTATCCGTTATTGTCTATCTAAATCGCTATCCTAATCTAATGTTCTCGATATTTTTTTGTTTGAGACCATCTTTCTGATTTTACATGTTACGTCTTGACAGCCTTTTTTTATTTTATTCTCCCTGTTTTCCCACATCTCACTTGAGTGATTTGCAAACATGATTAAAACCCCTATTCGCTATTATCATCGTCCGCCTATTGCGTTGTGTTCGGAGAGTTTTCCTCTAACCCTTCCCAAAATCGGTAACTGTAACTAGCCCTTGGGCCAACATAGGGCGGCACCGTCTGCATCAAAACGCTATGGCTTAAGTCTGAAACTTCAACTAGCACTTGGAATCCTAGCTCTGCGGAAAAAAAAAAACATTGATTTTCATTCGGGAAGCTCCTATTATTCTGCCTCAAGCTGACTCTACTCGCAGTCCAAAGAATTTTTTTTTTGAATTGTGAATCACTCCTCGAAAAAAATTAAATAAATAACTGCCTACATAAATGTAGCATTGTCTAGACCTCTTTGGAATTCTAATATTATATGATTACCTTCATTAAGAAAAATTTTAATTCGAACATTCATTTTTTCTTTTTATTTCTCAATCTTGCTTAATTTAGTCATTATTTTTATTTTAATTGAATTAAGAAACTGTGTGCAGCTTTCCAAAACAAGCATCAATATTAATACATCAGAAAACCACTCTTTATCTGTGGCGAAACCTGTTTTTCAGCTGACTACAATATGGGTGTCTTCAATTTTCAAATACATTTATATACAGTACGCAAGAAATAAAACAGTTCACAGTGCATTATTGAACTGTCAAAACACAAACAAAATTTCGAACACTCAATTCCAAAACCGAGACCAATCTATCTTCTTTTTGAAAAGCGCGTCTCAATGAAACCAAGAAATTAAATTTTAATTGTCATTTATTTACCCAAATCATGGAAGATAAAAATTTCAACAAAGAACAAATGAAAATACATTTTAAAATTCGGAACATTTTTTTGTTGTTTGCGTTCAGCATGAAGAGCACTCAAGTTTTGCTTTTAACAATAGAAATAATTATATTGACAAAACAAACGTTGAAACAATTTGGCAATAATGTTTTATTATAGCGATACATTTGTGCTGGGTAACTTAAGACTACTTTTTTCTCTCTTTATTTTTATGTTGATACTATGTGTGTTGCTTTTTTGCCTTCTTTTTCGCATTGTCCGTGCATTTCTTTGTTCCTTTCTTTTTTCACATTGCTTTTGCGTGTAAATAATACATATTTCTTCTTTTTCTAAAACATTACAACTACAACATATCACCCTTTTTCTTAATTCTTTTGGCAATAATTTTCCCGTCCTGTGCGTCTGTATGACATTTCCTTTTTTTCTAAACAGTTAGCATAAAAAGTACTGGTTCTTCTGCATTCTATGTATGCGTGCGTGTATTTTCGAGTTTTTCTTTCTTAACATGAAAATACTGTTTGTTTTTTTCACTTATTCGATACACATTTTTCATTTGGACACCCCTTGTTGTGTGTGTGGATTTGTTGCGTCTTACAAGTTTATAAAATTTCTGATAATTTTTTTCGTTGTGTTTCGCGGTTTTTACGCATTCTTGTGCGGAGCTCTAGTTTTAAACGGCACCAGAATGGATATATTACGTTACGGGGGAATTTATATGACCGTGTTTATACGGCAATAGAAGGAATATGTTTTATTGTTAGAGGTTGGTACAAGAATTATGAAAACATATACATTTTGACAACAGCCATGTATAAAAAAGGCTAATAACAGTTCACTGGTGTTGTAACATCTGACCAATCCCTGATCTTGTTTGACGGATGCTCGAGAACATCTCTGAAGTATGTCCAATCACAATGAACAAAAAATATTTAAGGTTTTCTTTTCTGCAACTTCAATTTTCTATGTTTCCCCATTAGAAAACTGCGGTTCATCCAAGACTAATGTATTTTAATCTTATCTATTTCAAAAATCTGGCCCATCAAAGCATCGTATCTGTTCCCAACTACACTCCGCGACACATTATATTAGCCACTACGTATCTATTGTTAGACACTAGAGGCTAATCTATTTTGAATTATTGTTTATATTCTATATTATTTGCATCTTTACATAAACAATCACCCAGAACAAGCTCTACTACTTACAAAGATGTGTAAGTGTTGCCTTAAGAGAAACGTCTTCCCAAAACCCTGTAAACTCCCATTAGTATTCAAGAACCCAGGTGATCGGTCATCTCCTTCTTAGTACAGACATACAAATCTCCTGTGTATCATGAGTAAGTTGTTTGAATCTGTATTAAATAAAGAAGTTGACAACCATCTCAGAAGAACTAAACTTCTTAGTGGCATGCAATATGGTTACCGTTCTGCTATATCTACAACAGATGTGATAACGGTTGTATCTCATAGGATTATCTAATCGTCCGATAAATATTTCCATCAAGGGCAATTGCTCTTGACATATCAAAGGCCTTTGATAGGGTATAAAAGGCTACTTTACAAGATTTTCGGCATAGGTATAGCTGAAAGTCTCTTCTCAATTATTAAATCATTTCTGTCAAGTGGGGCCCAAAATGAAAAATATGTATCGAATAAGTGAAAATAAAAAACAGTATTTCCATGTTAAACTGAAAACAAAGAAAGAAAAGGTTCATAGTGGTTGATGGCCGGAAATCGGAAGCTCTTCGTATTAAAGCCGGAGGCCATCAGGAGTTAATCCTAATCCCAACTTTCTTCTTGGTCTACATCAATGCTCTAACAAAAGACATCCCTAGATCATTCGTAAATTATTATGCTGACGACACTACCATCTAAAGTAACACGTTAAAGACCATAAATGACCAAGTTCTCTCTGATTCTCTCTCCCCAGGACTTGAGCACGTAGTACAATTCGAAAAGAGGTGGTTCGTTACTTTTAATGCATCTAAAACCAAGCTTCTGTCTTTACATCACCGACACTCTGATCCCCATCAGAAATCAATAGAAATGAATGGCTGTCGACTTGGGGAGGTTCCATGTTTTCTGAGCTTGACATTTACTCCTGACTTGGAATAAAATATGTACATCAAACCTGTTGCCAATGTCGCTGGAATAATGGCGGGATCTTTCTACTACCTCAGTAGATATCTATCTTATGCAATTCTCTACCTTATAAGAACCAAGTACGTCCAAGGATCGAGTACTGTTGCCATATCTGAGCAGGAGGTGCTAGAAGCAGCTTATTCTGCTTTAACAGAGTTCAAAATAGACTTCGTAGCTTAGTGGGGGATTTCATTTTCTCTTCGCTGAAACCTTTTTCCCTGAGAAGAGACGTTGCGAGCCTTTTTCTGCTTTATCGTTATTTCCACGTCAAGTGTTGTCTGAGCTGCAATCTATGCCCCCCTCGCCAAACTTTCACGAAAAACACCCGTCTAATTGAAACCACTCTAGATAATTTTGCCCACTCTTTATCTGTGCCTAAATCGAAACGTAGATTCCATGAACACAGATATTTCTTACAACTGCAGGCCTATGGAACTCTCTTCCGTTTGGCTGTTTTCCATCTGACTACAACTTGGATGGCTTCAAGTCAAACGTAAACAAATTCTTGATGAACTATCCCTTTAAATAATCCAATTTACCAAATTTCTACTACTATGGATTACTAGGAAATCATCTTAATTACTGCTATACACTTAATAACCCGTATCCTTGAGTGGCATCCGCGCCTTGATAAGTGGTGACTTCTATGTAAAAACACATAATAATATTCTCTGTAAATTATTATTTTGCTAGGATAACATTGTATTTTTACAAATAATACAACATCACAATAATTGACAATTATCATTTGCTTTCGGTGTTTTCCGGTAGACTAACAATATACAATTTATCGCATTTCTTACAACAATTGAATTACATTCTGCAGTAAAAAATGCGTTATTTAGACTATCGTGCTTACTGACTAGTTTCAGATCCATCTCATTTATCACATAGCGTGCGAATTGGCTGAGAATATACGAAGGTGTTTTCTAAAGGACGCCTTCTTATTGTTTAACACAAAAAAGAGCTACAAAAAGGATAGTGGTAATATTAACGCAAACAGAATTTGTGCCGCAGAATGTGTTTTTCTACATATTACGTGCAAACCTTCTTTTACACCTTGATCGAAAATTGCTTAACCCTCTGTTAGATCATAACATTGTAAAATGTTTATTAGTTATTATCGATCTATCCGTCTATTTATCTATCTATTTAATGATATTCTTAAAATAATTTATATTGGGAGTTATTTCTTGTTTATAGAAAAAAGTGTAGCAATGGTTTTTAGCTGAAGGTGTATCCATAAATTAGCTAGGTTAAATATAAACAAAATAGCATTGAGCAGGCGTATCTAAGGCTACAGAGAAGGCTATGTTAAGGAGACGTGTCTTTTAATCGGTTACGTCATCAAAACTGAGGTTAGGTTGTTGGGATGTTTAGTCAGTCGGAGATTTGGGGTTTGATCACCTAAGTGAACAGACGTACTTGAAGCCAGGAAGAGAGGATGTAAAGAATAAACATGTAGAGACAAAATGCAAACGTTTGTGAAGTTGATTTACGACAACTGAAATAAATTTATATTTAAAAATATAAAGTGTTGTTCTGTTGTTGCATAAAAGAAGAACAATTGGTTATGATGTTAGTCATTTCATGTTTCATCACGGAGCTAAGCAGTGAAGATAGGAGAACTCTTGAAGAAAGAAAAAGTATGAAGAATATATTACTATTCTTATATTAAAAATTATACCTTATCTTAATATTATCTGTAATATATATTGCCGTGTAATAATTCTCTGATATAAGATGACCCAGTTTATACGTCGACATCATATTCTCTACCTAAACAACATACCCACAATTTATACGTTTTCATCTGGTGCTGCCATAAGAACAATATCTCCCACCTCTCTAAATACAACACCTTACTAATAGTCGGAAAGCAACTAAACCAACTCCTAAGAGTGTTACGATCAACTGCAAACGATCAACAGGCGCCAGTAAATGTATATATTTTTCTGCATTTAGAGTATTCAATGGCACATTTCTGCTTCTCCCGCTCCTCAGTTACAAGGTTTGTTTCTTCTAGTATGAAACGTTCAATATGTACAACAGAGAAGTAACTCTCAAATCATTGATTCATGAGTGCATTTAACATAACAATGTAATTTAATTCTCTCTGATCAAATCGTGCGGAAAAATTAGAGCCACTACTTTTAGAACGTGCTGTGTATTATAACCACCTTCAGACAAATTGATAGGATACTCATTTTAAGCTTCTAATGTCTCAAATCTTGTTTCTCTCTGAAGAAATTGACAAAAATTCATTGGGAATCTGCTCAAATTTCTGAGGCGTCATATTGTTCATAGAGTCGATAAAACTTATTTCTTTATGTATTAAGTTATTTTACGTGCTATGCCAATATAAATTCCCCACAAAGGTTTTTTTTTACAGTTTTAGTAGCACCAATGATAATATCCCTTTTGTTGTCATCTACAGCTGGCGTTACGCTCTGTCTTATTTTATGGTATGTATCCCCTGTCGTTATGTCAGTAAGAAAAACAGGGCATGTTCCATTAACGATCATATATTAATCTTCATATTCTCAGGAGCCCAGATACTTGCATCACGTTAAGAAAGAGTTGTATGTAAACTGCACGTTATCTATGCTTCTAAAGCGCGCCCTTGTAGATTGTCGGCACATGATATTTTAGTAATTCATAGCGCTATGCATCTCTAGCTGTTGGAGCTACATAATCACTGCGGGCTCGGATTAAAACTTGGAATATTATGAAGATAAATAAGTGTAGATTAAATTCCCGTTCGTAATTCAATCATTCGATTTAGATTTATAGATACGAAGATAACGTTTCTTGCTCTCAGGTGGATCATGAATGCGCAGCGTGAAAATGCATGATATTTTCAGAATTATACAGCAATAATATACGTCAGAAAATTTAACACCCAGGCTTTACCTTGTTTTGTAATATAGTGCAGAGTATATAATATATATGTACAGTAGGGATTATTCTAGATTTGTTTCACTTGCGACCGCCTATTTCTAAATTGCGACTCAATGTGCGAACCATCTGCTAACTTACGTAAAAATATTTAGCAATAACCGCGAGTGTCTTCAAGCGAGTGATGAAACGAAAATTGCGTTTAGGGAATTCATAGAAAAAATCGAATAAAATGGTTTAAAAGAAATTAAGCGTACACCCTTCTCCATTAAATGAAAGAGATAGTAAAACAAAACAAAAGCAATTACTCCTTCTCTTAAGCGGAAGAAACGAAACGATATTCCGCACACAACAAGGAAAAGATCACATTATATTTATATTTTTCGAACATCAACAATACACTTTTAAACTTTATAGTGTTCACAATTTTCGGAGTTGGCATCTCATCGCACCTATTAAAAGAAATACAACGTGAATACGTATCTGAAGATGTTTTTGTGATGTTTTTAACGGAATCCCGCAGTATGATCCGTTTCATCGTGTATTGGTAAATCCTCTCCCGTTGTTTGCAACATTTTGGGACCCCTATTTTTCCTATTCCTGTTTGAAATTACGATGGAAATTGATAAACTTAGACTATCTTGAAACAAGACATGATTCTGAATAAATAAGAGCTTTAGGTTTTTAATTTTATTTATTATTTTTTTTGTTTTGTGTATTTGTTTCTTAAGTTCAACTTTGTTGGATTTGACGTTTAATCTCCGTTCTAAACTTTTCCTAGATAAAAATGGTTTCGTATCTTGCGCTTTTGTGGTGTTACCTATCGATTTTAATTTTAACCCGACAAATCTATTGCTTTTACAAATCTACTGCAATTGTGATTGTTTTCTGTACAATAAAATGAGAATACTATGAAATAAAATAAAGCAAATTCATGTAAATCCCTACTAGTAAATTAGAATGTTAAATATTGGTATTTCTTAAATTCAATTTCCGCCCCAAACACGGCACAGTGCCACTTTGAAATAGGGGGCTACTATCTGGAATATAAGTTGTAGGGGTATTATGAAGGGAGTTGAGTAGCAAGATGTCTGTTCACTTGAACTTTTACATGTAAGTACAGTTGGGAAAGCAGAATCCCGGAAGGTAATTCAAAAGTCTAGCAGTTCTGAGGGGGAAAAAACTATTGCAGTACACGGCGTTTTTACCCTAGGGTTCTCTACTGTGAAGGGGTTGGATTTATTTGCGTGTCGGGTTTGTCGGGAGTATTCACGTCGAGAGGGTACACGTGTTTGCAGTTAGTCAGAGCATTCACCATGAAGGCGGAGGGAAGCAACAGTTCGTCGACGGGATCCGGACGCCTACAACCACCATATTTTGGGTTCGTACATCTACAGAGTTTTTCTACGTTATTTAGTCGGGAAGCCTCGCCGAGACCGAACCAAGGGGTGGCGGTAGGCGGTCCCGGGCGGCATATAGGCCTGGTGCAGCACCAGGGTATGACCCGGCGATACGGTCGGCCATCGGTCGGCGGGCGGGGTACCTCGACAGCGTTGTCGAGCACTTCCAGACGCTCACCGACACCAGACTGATCGGCGAAGCTCCCGGCGCCGGCTATATATATATATATATATATATATATATATATATATATATATATATATATATATATATATATATATTCAGCAATGATATAAGAATTCTTTTCTAAAGGAATTTTACCAAATTGTAGACAAAAATCTTCCGCAAGATAGCAAAGTAAGTAAGTTAATTGATAAAGTCACTGTAAAGCCATCGTTCTCAAAGTCCGCTAAATTGAAAAAAAAAACTATAATTGGTTCCAACAATAAAAAATAAAACAATATTATGAACAACGGACATGAGATAGAAATGAATCTAACAGGGAATATGAGTGTAACTGTCGGAGCCCTATTGAATGTCTACTTGGGGGGGGAACTGTTTAACTTGAGACATAGTATACAAATGTTAAGTTATAACTAGTAATGACACCTAAGTATATTTGGAGAGCACAGACTCTTTCTTTATGGAGAGATATCGTAATCACATCACATATTTTAAACTACACCCTGAGATAGAAATAACACTACATCTAATAAAAACAACTACAATGTAGACGCAATGTAAACAATCACAGGGATCATAACAATAATAGAGGCAAGAAAAGTAATAATTACAGCAAGAGAACCAATATAGATAATGAAAATGACAGGATCAAAAGCAACAATACTAGGGGTATGGTTACTAGAAATTTTTAGTTTTAACTGTACTTTATTTTCTCATCTTACTTGTTTTTTTTATGTTTGTTGTTTTGATTGTTGTTGAGAAAAGATGGAACAAACATTTTTTTTTCAAATTTCGTACAGGGTAACCTATGGAGCTTAGGAACGCACTGGGGCTATCTCAAACACTTTACGAGGTCAGTCCCTTCTAAAGAATATAAAGCCATAATACGAGTGATAATATTACGTTAAATTATCATGAAATAGTGATCCCCTACTTTTAAAAAAGACAGGTGCGACTTTATGGGCAAATACAACATAGCTCACTACGCAATAAAAATCATTAGATTTTCAAACAGCATTCAGGTGTTGAATTGTGATCAATAGATGCCGAGATTTAAAAACTACTAAAATTGCCACAAGATGTGGTATATCTGTATATACTATTTCCGTAGGCAAATATGAATATTGAAATGCTTATATCTTTGGTCCATGGTACGAAACAAGATGAAAGTTGTCAGGCATTGCTAAGATTATAATACTATACTATGGTTAAGTTTTATGATGAGTTTTAAACAAGTATCTATATTTTAAACCGAAAAAATGCGCACAAATTTGCCTACTTTTGTATATATAGTGTTCGGGCATGCAGCTTAGATTTTGCTGATTCGGTTGCCTCCCCTACATTGGATGGTTTTGCTTTCCTCGCTTATCTACCCTGGGGTTTTGTCATCACAATTAACACACACACACACACATACGCACACACACGCACGCACACACACACACATATATATATATGGCTTAAGGTAGTTGCCTGTCTAGCCGCACTGATGAGCTGTGAAACAGCGAAACAGTACTGTATGTGGATGACTATATATATATATATATATATATATATATATATATATATATTAATTTTCTTAAACCTGTTCCTACGCATATACATCCGGAACCTAGTTTTTCTAGCAACGAGGACCACATGTTCTGAAATTCTATTACTGCGACGTTTGTCGCCAATACTAAGTGTATCACATTAACGATGTATGGTATTTTACATGTAATCATTCTATATACATCGTTGACCAATAGTAAATAGCATATATAAAAAAGCTACGAAATGTACCTAGACATTTAAGAAGCGTCCATTGCATATATACTCATACTTATTCACATAAAATTATTAAACTATATACGCAGACGCACGCACACACATATGCACACCCGCATCCACAAACACACACACACACACATACACACACACATATATATATATATATATATATATATATATATTATAATATGAAGCTGAATGTCTGTGTGTGTGTTTCTGGTCACAAATAGGCTCCTATATGGTTTACTATTTTAAAAAACTGATTCCATATAATGAGAGAAGATGTATCGAGACACAGGAATGGGTAGGCTTGATCTAGCAGAATAGTGGATCATTAAAATTGTGGGGTCTGCGGTCGCCCCTGAAAGTATGGAAATAAAAAAAAAATTAATGAAAAAAAACGTTTAAAGGGTTTTTGATATAGATGTACATAAGAATACTTTGATAAGTATGTTTTAACTTGAATAGAGGTTGTATGATAAAATTGTGGGGTGTGCGTTCGCGCATGGCCTCCATAGAATGGAAATAGGCACAACCTTTCATAAAGACTTTTCATAGCTCTCTGCGTAAGTATACTTTGATAATTATGTTTCACTTTGAAGAAATATGGTATAATAAAATTATGGGGTGTGCGTTCGCGCCTGATCTTCTATAGATTGGAAATATGTCACAAAGTTTAACAAGGTTTTTTAATATAGATGCACAGAATATTGTGATAAGTGTTTCAGTGTGAACAGGTATGGTATAATAAACTATGGGGTTTATCTATTTTATGTTTACTTTCATCATATTTTGCTTTAATTTTGATACCTTCAAGATTCGAAGCAATCTCTTTACAACCCTTCCTTTTAATAACCTATCATACTTTCATAAATACAAGTCCATTTTCTGTAGGCTGTTTTTGAACCCAGTAAACGACGGGTTGTTTTGCTAGTATATATATATATATATATATATATATATATATATATATATATATATATATATATGTATGTATATTTCGATGCGAACAAATGATGAAATACTGATCATAAAAGAAACAAGGATTTCCTCGGACATCACACATGACAATAAAATATGCATTTGTTTTGCTTCCTCTGATATTAAAAT
>NC_136506.1:101947912-101955412 GCF_053919585.1 Euprymna scolopes
TCAAAATTGTTCCGATGAAAGCTCGTTGGAAAGGTAACACCCTGAATTGTGTAATTGCTATGTAACATTCCCTCTACATCTTTCACAATAAGAGGATCATCCATAACGAAGAGACTATTTTTGCCCTTTTTACAGTCATAATACATTTCAATCATAGTGATTGTTCCTAGTTTTGAAATGAATTACAAAATATCTGATATTTCCTCAAAACCCCTAGCTTTGGTTGAGGAGAGACTAAAACTTGCTTCTAAATATTTCTCATATGTTATATTTCCCCTCTTTCAGAAATAATATCTCCTGTATCAAATAATTCTTATACACTGTGAAATTTAGTTTACGTATTGATACCAAAGGGGAGACACATTGGGCTAGTTTATATTCAGCTAAAATGTCCACGTATCAATGCGCAAGATGTTCGGCAACATTAGTGTGTATGATACCAACCAATATGTGCATTATTTGTTTTCTGTTGCCTGGTTCTTGCATTTAAATTAGTCTACTACGCTTAGTGTAAAAATAGAAATTATCTCGTTCGTTTATATAATGACATTTTACGTATTAATGTAAGGTTAATTAAATTCCGCCGCCCAGAAGGGCGGTTATATGTTCAAGTCTAGATATTTACAGACACTACCACAGCGAAATCAGGTTCGGTGACCCACTATGGGATATAATAATATGAGTCAGCTCGTGTTAATGCTGCATATTTAGTCCATGGTGATTACGAAATCCAGATATATCATATTGTCTATTATCTCTGTAATTTTTACGTCAGTTACAAAGTTTCCGAAACTATTTTGGTTATCAAACCAAAACTGCGGGCATATGTGTAAAAACATACTTAATGTGGAATTATCAGTTTTTCGATATTATTTTTTTTATAAATTTTTGTTCGACTAATTTCTATAAATGTGCACATATATATCCTTATAAATATAAATCAACACACACACACATACACACATACACAGGCAAAGAAACACACACACATATATATGTATATATGGCTTATTTATTTATACAAATATTATTGGCTACAAAGGGGCATGCATATTTCAGCCGCAAGTAATTTAGAGAGACATCTTATTCAGTTTATCTTTTAAAACTGAACTTTAATCTGTTCTTCATTTATGCCATTTTATTTTCGTAGTATAAAAAACGTAAGTATGAGAGAAAGTACGTACAAAAAGAAAATATAGATTATATGAATTAGTATAGCCATTGGCAGTGTTGCAGTGTTGGATATTAGGCATTGCTATATTACATATTCGGATATTATGTTGCTTTCTTATCATATATATATATATATATATATATATATATATATGTATGATTGGTTAAATGCAGCATTTATGTGTATATAATTGGTTAAATGCAACATTTGTATATATATATATATACATATAATTATATGCATATATAATTAGTCAAATGCAGCATTATATATATATATGTATATATATATATATAAAGAGAGAGTAAGAGAAGAATGAGAGTGAGAGAGAGAAAGAGAGAGAGAGAGGCCAGCAAATAAAATCAATGTTCCAGAACTTTTACAACACTACTACAATTAATAATACGCTTCAACATTAAAGGTAACGTGTTCTACAGACGCAACTAGCATATAAATTCGAAGAAAAGTTCATACACATATTAACAAGTACGTTTTCCCGGATGACAACAATAACCTTAGTCCTATTATATATTTTAAAAATTCAGCACTTAAACCTAGTCGTAAAAAAAGAATGTATTCCATATTCCTAAACGAAGTAACTAATCACATCTGCAAATGCAATTTTCCTTTTACAGTTAGTAAAACATCAGTGTATTGCAGCAAAAAAAAAACATCATAATCTTTTAGATAAGATCTCATAATATCAAAAAACAAGAGGAAAGAATTTTCATCTTAATTTTTAATTCCTAATATATATTTAAAGATTAATTGAACATTTTGTCTCTTGTTTTTGCATGTAATTAATTTTTATAATTAATTGATAATAAACTTGGTAAAATTGATCCATAGTAAATTTATATTAAACAGCTTACATATTGTTTTTTTTTTATAATTTAATTGATTTTGGGGGGAACTTGTAGTAAACGATTTATGTTAGATAATGATGTCAGCCATCCATTACAAAGTTGCATCATTCGTTAAGGTACACTTTATTTAAATATACACGAGATGTTATATTTCTTCAGATAATCTATTGTACATTGGTGTACTAGTTTTTGCGAAGCCAAACAAAATTATAATTTTATCTGATTTTAATTTAGAATACAATTATGTTAGTATTCCCGTAAGTGTGGTTACAGAATGGATTAATTTATAAGGCTCTGTTTCGAAAATTATTTTGGAAGTGCACTAAATATTGACATCTTATGTCGTATGCACACTCGTATTCCACGACAATTGTACTCTTCTATCAGAAACCAGGCTATATATTCTGATTGTAGCGCATGAGCAAAGAAAAAGGATTGCATTTTAACACGTCAGCAATCGTAGATAGAAGTTAAAAACTAACAATATTTGCATTGTATCGTCTGCGATGGTGTTCAATATTTGGAAATGTGAAGTGGTGCAGTTACATGCATCAGAAATTAAATGACGTATAAAACATAGAATTGTAGAAATATGGTTTTAATCAATAAAGTATTTAACGCGTGAAAAAATTGAGTTTTCATTATTTCGTGTTAGGTTTTAGAACATTTATGTTATATTTTTTTAGTTAGTTATTAATGTCTTAATGTTTACAGTTTGGACTGAAATAAATTATATATCTTTGCAGAAAAAACAAAAGACATACAATATGCATCTGAAAGAGAAAACGTTAATTGTCGTTCATTCTACATATGCCCATTTTCATTATTCTAAATTTGATTTCAGTATCCATTTGTCAATTCCATTATTTTGAGGCCTGGCGACAAAGGCGGTCATTTATATCATTGGTCTATTTGTAATGTAAACCGGACTGGAATTAATGAAATTGTATTAATATAAGTTCGAACATCTACAGCTCGTCAGAGATATGTGTGCTAACTTTGAAGTTAATCCGTTTACTTCTGTGTTATAAGCTTATTGGATCACTATTGAAAGCCGTATACTTGACAGAATTAAATGTTTATTATGTCGCTTGGTGGGGATCCATAAAAATATAATGTTTGAGTCAGATTCTTAGCGGTTTACTGACACGGATAAATGTCTATGATATTAATGCCTTATTTTCTACAAAAGATTGCATTACAACATTTGCGATGAATAATGATTGTTTGTTTCATCCCTGATAAAATGGCACGGATAAATTCATTTCTCAGTTGATTTTCGGTCGACTTCGTTAATATAACTAACACATATTTTCTATGAACGTTTCTCCATTGCTACTCTTTCTCGTTGTAAATATATATTATCTTGATCTTGGTGTAAAAATAGTAATTATCTTGGTTTCTTATACGTCCACATTTTAAGTTCTCATGTCATACGTACGTAAATTCCGCCGCTGAGAATCGTGCATATGCATGTTACGGCCTGGTAATTTTCTTTACATACGATACCACAGATATGTTACGTGTTGGGAGAATAATGGGAGGTCACACTATTTTAACAGAACGCATATAAAGGGGTATGAAAATATCAACAGCATGCCGAAGAATGGACAGTAAACGATTTTAATAGCAGTAGGAGAAGCGTTACAATGCACTTGTAAAATATAAGTCCTCTCTGATATGAGTGTAAAGAAAAACAACATTGACGTCACGAGGTTAGAGAGAAGCAATGTTGACATCGAAGGAGATGGGCGTGTAAGATGAAGGCGAAAATAGACTGCCTTTGGCCAGCGTGCTCTTGCAAGAAAAAGTGCGGTCGAAAGAAATGGATGTCTGAGAAAGATTTGTCTACGGCTGGCGTGTAATGGAGCAGAAGCAAGAGATTTTTAATGTGTTGTAATGAAGAGACATTAGCGGTAATAAATGCTTTTGTTCAAATAATATTTAACCGGATGTTTATATTTTGTTTTCTTTGTTTTGAACTGCGACGGTAAAGTATGAGCAAATGCTTGGATGCAATCTTTCTTTTTTTTTACATAGGCCTCACCACCTACCAAGGCCAATAGGCCACTCGAGGATAAGGGTTAAAGAGTGTGCAGTAGAAATTGGACAATATAGTAATCGTTAGTAATGCAAATTCGGTAAATTTGATAACTTATATGGAACGGCTCATCAAACACTTCTTTACGTCAGACTTGAAGACAACCATGTTTTTGTCGGTTGGAAAGCAGGAAACGAAGACACTTCCATAGGCGTGCAGTTGTAAGAAAGGAGGTTTGTTCATGGAACCTACGTTTAGGTTTTGGCACAGATAAAGAGTGGGGGTAATTGTTGATAGTGTTTTGTGCTAGATTGGTGTTTCTTGTGAAAGTTTGGCGAGGGGGGCATAGATTGGAGCTCAGTCGAGCAATTTCCATGAAAATTACGATCCAGTAGAGACAAATTCTAATCATGTTTCATTTTTCACGATAGTGATTTTGAAAGCCAACGGTTTCTGATTGTTACATGTCCTTCTCTATGCTGTGTTATCTAATAAGAGTTAACGTCGTGTGATCGTCGAGTGGTCCAGTCTACTTGTTCATATAAAGTTGTGTGTGTGTGTGTGTGCGTGATACCTGTATTATTTGGACTTACCTGCATGGATCGTCGCGTTGATCCACCTGAATTTATCTTGTGTCTTGGAGGGGAGAAGGGAACCTGTTTGGACGAAGATGAATTGGTTTTATAGTTTTATTCACTTTCCAGATGTCTCGCAGAACGATGGAAAGTGAGTTCTTCTTGGTCTCATTTCCACACACGTAAGCCCCCCTCCTTGAAATGGAGTAGACGAGTGTTAAGCCGTCCGTCGTCTTCTATGTCAAAAGCCAATCTATTTGATTCAGCAAACCTGATCACGTGACTCACACGCAATCCGATCATCTGACCCTCAAATCCGGTCAACGTGTCTACAATATAATTTACTCACCTCCTCCTCTCTCTCAATCTATTCTCTAACATCTATTATGCAGCATAAAGATGTTTTTAATATCAATTTGTAACATTATATAATGCATTTTAACGCTGTAATATTTGAAATCATAAATTTATTATTTTTTACTAGAAGACCTTGCCCTTCTCTTTTCCAGTTTTAACAACTACTTTTCTAAGTTTTAGCTTAACCATATTACTTTTTTATGCCCGCATTCTTCTATTGTAATTTATATATATATATATATATATATATATATATAAGCATATATATATAAGCATATATATATACAGAGAGAGAGAGAGAGAGAGAGAGAGATATCATTATTACATTGATATTTAAAATGTTACTTTATATCAGCATCACAAAACTGAAAGGATTAAATTTTGGTTAAACACTTAAATTAGCCGAACTTGAATCTATTATTTATTGGAAATGTTTCCCTGAATTCTACACATTAAAGAAGGCATTACAACTTTAATATAAATTAAAATTACGTAGATACACTGTTTCCAATATATGATTGTTCAAATGTAAAGATGAGCCAGGTTAATATTAACATGGGTAATAATAGGTAATACCGGGCGCTATATTCGACCATATGCCTTGTGAATGATAGGCACCGCCATCATATTCTTGCCCAAGACACGTTAAATTAAATAATGCAGCAGTGCATCAAACCAGAGGATGGGGTTAAGTTACTTATACATAAATCATCAGTTATGATGCAAATGTGTAAATACAAATTAGAGTTTCTGCGCCCAGATAATTTATCAAATCCAATTTGGTTAAACGGAAAATTATACCCAACTCGGTCAAAGGCAAAATTATAACCAATTCGCATATAGGTAAAAATGCACCTTCGTATAAATAATTAAATTTATTCCAATAGTATCCAAAAATAAAAACAAATAAACAACCTCCACATTAAATTTCGATAATCAAGCAGTCCTGCGAGATCGTCCGATTGTAGGGGTTTAGGTTTCTTATCATGCCGTCTGGATTTCGAATCTCGCAAGAATCAGCCTTTCTGATGAGTCGTAAACAACGAAACACGCATCATTTGATAATTATATTTAAAAAAAACAACATATATATATATATATATGTGTATATATATATATATATATATATATATATATATATATATATATATATAAAGAGGGGGAGAGTTAGAATGGGCCAAGTCAACTACCCAATATATCATATTTTTAATGTTTAAAACATACAATAGTACTTCCTGAATTAATGCAAATTACCATAACTTAGCAGGATTTCAGAAGTAATTACCGCTGTTTTAATAAGCTAATGTCTTCTCTAATTATAATATTGGTAAATTTCAAAGCAAACACTCGTATAATATAGTCTGGTAATTATCGACTTAATTAAAAATATATTGTTCTAGCGTGTACTAGATGTTTTCAATTTGGTCAATTAATTATTTCGTACGCACACATAGAAAAGTTTAAATTTTTTAAAGAAAATCGTTTAATATTCGACTAATTTGGATCATCTTGATTAAGGTTCTCTTCTTGACTGTCATTTTCACAAACCGTCGATTGGCATAACATAAACTCTTTATATGGAACTATGAAATACTCGGTCATCCGTTAGCTATTGATTGGAAGAAATTCTAAGGAATTAGCAATTGTGTTATGCGCCCGCATACACCGGGGATTGTAGATTAGAATATTATATGCATCGCTGCGTCAATTTTCATAGCAGGACAATCATATAATCAATTGTATTTACTTTAAACTTAGTTTTGGTTTAAGATGTAGATTCTTACATTATACATCACACCATATTATAATATATTAGCATCGTCTATACACCTATAATTTTTTTGTGTGTTTTCATATTAAAACAACCATTTTCCTATTTATTTAAAATAAATAAAATTCAAATTTGTTATATATGGGTCGTAGCATCCTATTTATCTGCAAACGATGTAGTTTATTTGCATATTCGTCTAAACATTCACTTTTATTAATTCACAATTAGTTTTTTTTTTCGTGTTTCTTGTAGGATGGCAATCTTTAGTTAACTAGTATGTGCACTTATTTTCATGCCGATATTATATATGATTTATACTTGCGTAATATTTGCATAAAATGTTTATAGGAAACCCAAACATCTTTTTTTATATATTAAGCATGAGTATATGTATTTCTTTAAAACAATTTTCTGACCAGATTTCTCTGTCATTCTTTGATCTACAGAGATGCAACTTAATATATCGGGTAGTCGGACCCATACAAACTTTATATTTCGGTTTTACCAAAGGTAAATCCTTGCAAAAGTGTAAAAAATGAATAAAAATGAAATATCGCAGGTGAAGGTCGAACGACGGTATTACGAATATGCATGCGTAACGGAATAGCTATTGGTTACTGTTTAAATTTTAAGCCTTGCAGCAAGCATGTATATATAGCTGAGGAATTTACGTAAGAGGAAAAAGAAAATGGTAAACTAAACGTTTTTGTTTCGAT
>NC_136506.1:101960412-101972912 GCF_053919585.1 Euprymna scolopes
GATTACACTATCACGTCAACTGATATTGGGGTTTGACTATGCCTACCCTAGAAATGTTATACTTGGTTAATGTTTAGTTTTAAATCATGCACACGAAGAAATGAGTTGCGGTAATTATAACTGGTACATTTTCATATATTTAAAATTGAATTTTTTTTAAATTAATGGTTAGATATACTCGGGTTTGAATATGGAATGATTCGCTCTGTAGTCGAATTCCTTATAACAAAGTTAATTTTCTAGGTGGTCATAAATTTTTGGTAAAATAAATAAATTGCTTAAATTTTACTATCTCTCTTGACCGGTGTAACGTAGGATATTCCCTCTAAAACTTTTTTCTTTTTCATCTATAAAAGAGAAAATGCTATTTTTAAGATAGGTTTTTCGATTACCGATACTCATCGGATGAGTTTATATACAAGACAAATCTAAGAATGTACACATGTAAATAAGCTTTGTGTTTAATTAGCAACAATATGCTCAGCCGTTTCGAAACCTAAGAAGAAAGAACTCACACACATATAAAACGCGATGTCTGTATAATAGTAGATAAATAGATAGATAGAATGATAGAGATTATTATATTTTATATATTCAATTCTTCGCTCCTAAACAGTATGTAACCTTGCACTTGATAATTGCATTTGTTTCTCTATTTCTTTTACGTTTCTTTTAAATCCTATTTAATTACTTTTTCACATTCGGTCATTCTAAAAAGCCTTTGTCTTTTTATATCATTCTTTCTTGTATCTCTACTTTCTTTCTCTCTAAGTTTTCTTAATTCCTACTTCATTGATCTTGCTGTCTTTCTCAGTTTCTCTGTCTATAGAATTTCTCTCCATAATTCTCCGATAACTCTGTTCGTCTTTTTTCTCTTCTGTTCTTTCAGGCTGCACGAGACAGATTTTCGAAAGTTCAAGTAAATTACACGACACATTTCTCTTTCTTCTGTCCTCACTGAAATTCCTAATGACTGGGCGTATGCACTCTAATGAGGCGAACAACGATCGCCCAGGGCGTAATAAACCGCCACGTCGCCTAAAACACGTCCATTTTGCTTTACGTGTTTTTTTCTTCCTTCTTGTGAGTTTCGCGCTTATGGAATCGCCTTTTCCTAATCAGCGATTTTCATTAGAAAAGGAAACCAATATCAATGAACGGGATTGACGACAGTTGGATCCATCCGTTCAGAATTATTATTCTTAGTAGTAGTAATGGTAATAGTATTAGTAGTACTTGTAGCAGTTGTAACAGTACTATTACTGCTATAAGTAAACTGTTATATTGCTGTGCAGTAGTATAATACCTAGTAATTTCAGCATTTTTAATAGAAGAATAAGAACAATTATTACAGTTTACTCTGAATTAAATCTGTGGAACTTAAAAGATGATGCATCGGTTATTATTAGTAGTATAAGTTTTATTAGTAGTATTAGTCGTCTTAGTACTAGACAGTTGTATTGATAAGTAGTAGTATGATACCAAGTAATTTTTGCAACTTTAAAGAAAAAGAAGAAAAATACAGTTTAATCCACATTAAGTGAAACAAATTGATCGCTTTATTATTATTATTATTATTATTATTATTATTATTATTATTATTATTACTATTATTACTATTATTACTATTATTATTATTATTATTATTATTATTATTATTATTATTATTATTTGGTATATTATTATTTACACTGAAGCGCACTTAACACGTCATTATACTTGATCGCCTTTTTTTTTATCTTTATTATTTTCCTACCCTTTGCTAATTAACAATTATTTATTATTATTATTATTATTATTATTATTATTATTATTATTATTATTATTATTATTATTATTATTACTTTTGTTATTACTTTAATTATTATTATTATTATTATTATTATTATTATTTTTATTACTGTAATAGTAGATGTAATATCAGTGGTAAAAATGTTAGTAGTAGTAGCAGTAATAATTTCACTGGGTGTTCGCAGACATAACATCATCAGAACTTTCTCACTGATAACAAACGACCATTCCCTTATGATAATTATCTGACCAAGAACTTCAGCGATTTCCTTACATTTTGCAAACCATTAACAAATCGCTAGCAACCTAACTTCCCGGGGATTCTAGTAGTAGCATGCCTCTCCCTGACTTTTCTGATTTTACACCCGCTTATATTCATCTTAACTTGGTATTTAATAGCCATTTTCTTGCAGTTTCTGAGTGGTGTTTCCACTAGCTTAGTTTACATTTATTTCTTATTTATGTTCTTGTTTTGTTCATTAATATGTCTGCATTATCTGGGTGTGTGCTCGAAGCCGATTTGTTTCCATCAAGATTTCTACGGTTTCCTTAATTGTCCCATTGGGTCTAATCTCCTTTCTGGCTTTAATTTATTGTTATTATTATCTTAGAGTTGGACAAGGCGTCTATACCATCGTTCCCTCTCTGGTAAAATAGGATGCGTACCCAGGAATAATATTGGCATTTTCTCTTCATATATTCTCAAATCTGTACCTGATTCTAGAACTGAATAATTTATTTAATCCACTGGCAGATTATTTCTCCTTACGTCAGATATGACAAAAAAGAATTCTTACGTAATTGACCATTGTATCCAATGTAATACCCAGAAAAGTGGCACTTTAAACGTAACTTTACTTAGTACGCTATCCAAATAACTACGCGCCCTTCTTAATGGCTAAAATTATATTTAACTTAGTTTTTTCAAGATTTCGACGGCTGAGAACTTCGCCTTTCTTCATGTGTATTTTATCCAAATCTGGAAATATTCTACTCAACTTTGGAATTAGCAAGGACTGTCAAACATAAATTTTCATTTAATTTATGAGAGAGTTCACTAATTGTTCACCATGCATTCGTCTGCAATGCCATTTATATTCACTTAATGCATGGCGTAGTCGGTGACTTTATATCTGTGTTTGACTCTCCAGGCAGTTGTAGTTGTAACTGCGCGATTTGATTCTTGCGTAAGTGTAGAAAATAAATGTTAATATTTATCTGATAATAATTATAGTTATACATACACAAACACACAAACACACGCACACACACACACACACATATATATATATATATATATATAAATATGTGTGTATGTATATATATATATATACATATATACATATATATATATATACGTTGATATTTATGTGTGTCCGTGTGTCGGTGTGTGTAAATTTCCCTATTACAGCACTTTGCCAGTTTTCAGCTTGCTACCAAAACTAAAAACGAAAGATTCTTAATAAAAATAGGATTTAAAGATGATTTATTTTTGTGCCTTTATCTCTCATGTGTTCCTCTAAAGATAATGGACGTAATACAATATGGACTTTTACTCGAAATAATTCCTCGTTTTTAAACACATAAATATTAAATATTAATCTCTTGTAAACGGGGTTTCTATTAAGTATTTCAATATATTTAAACGCCTATTTTACATAAGTATCTATTTCAGATTGCATTATCCAAAAATTATTGTTTACTAGAAAAATAAATGAGGGCAAGTATGAATAGTTCCATTAAAACAAATACTAAGACAAACGTAATAACACTTTAGTAAAATTGGACTTGTGTTTATATGATGATGATAATCATCGTTTCTAACGATTATCATGTCTGCATAAAGTCGTACTGGTTTAGCCATGTCCACATCTAAAACATACAATATTTCAGGTTAAAGCTAGGCATCGATTGCAGAAAGGCCTAGTTTTTGCCTACGAATGTGAGGAAGGGTTTCATCGATTTTTAATTGATCTTTATTGAGATGCAATTGTAGAGGGAGTTTTATGTGAAGATTACAACAACTATTCCCGATGAAAATCGAAGAGTAAAATTGTAAAACGTAATACATTCATTTTTAATCGCGTTTTCAAATAGAATATGCTAAATGTACACTGGGATAAAATCACGGTTACTTATTTATAAGTAGTATAATGAAGTTATGATAATACCACATTATACAACAAAAACTCGTAAATCCTACTGAAGAATGCATGTATAAGTAATTCCTTTTGTTCTGATAATGTTAATGACGTGATATTTTTATGTACGTCGTAGATTTCAATGAAAAATATACGTCGACTTTTATATTAACAACGGAAATAATACGGGAATTATAGAATTTGCGATGCATTTATGGATCACCAGTTTTTATTTTCTGGGCCGAGTCGATTCACTTATTAGATTGAGCGAGATTTTAGAGAGAGAACAAACAAAACATTTTTGCATTGCGTGTTGTTATATTATATTGGCATGGAGATTCGATTCCGCCCGGAATTAAATATTGATCAACAAATATTCCACCCTCACATCTTTTTCTTATCATCGACATCAGTGAAATCGCCCATTTCTAAACAAATCAATAGATTGGCTGCTCTAATTAGGGATCGCAAATTTGGCATACCTCACTTCAGTTTCTTATTCCACAATATATTGTAGTCTACATGGCACTGTAGAGAATCTACTGTTGATTTGATAAATTACCCCGAAAAATGACTTCATTATAGATTAAATTACAAATGTCAAGTATCATGGTTCCATCGTGCTCAAAACAGAAGAACTGACTGCTTACGCACGTTTGTACTATCGAAGAAAAGCTATGGATTTATTAAATTATTTTTATATTATAACTTAGATTTAAAGTATTTGCAGAGAAGTCAATATCATGGTTGAATTAAGCTCCAAAGAGAACATACATTTAGAACAATACTCTGTACAATATTAGAATTTTTAGTTGATTTTATAGTTTTGAATTTTCATCTTGTGCTATAATACAACTTCCCAAATGAATTTGATGTATAAAAGCGTTAACTTATTTAAAACGGCAGTCCTTCCTTTATTCAATTTTTTTCGAATTTCGATTCTTAATACTCATCGGACGCATTCCGATACAAACCAACGTATGAAAACTCCCATATGCATTAAGTAATTTTGTGTGATATGTTGAAGATGTCGGCCCATCCGCGTCCGAGTCCTTATTGAACGAATTTACACACACACCAAGACACTTTCTCTTATATAGCATTAGTAGATGTTGTCTGCCATCCCCGACTACCAAGTTCTACGGTATATTTTGCTGAATCCTTAGTCATGGCCAGGCAGGCAAACCTTTCTTAACATGATGAAAATGAAGGGGGGCATTCACGTTACTTGAAGTAGAGAGTAAGTATTAATTATTAATTTAAAGACCATATTTTGCTTGTTACAATCAAAAGCGAAAATCCAAATCCAAACAGCAAAAAAAACGTCCGACCTATGCTTAACCTGTATTCTAACCAGAGTCCTGTAGACTTCGGACCTAACAATCTCTATGGCTAGAGATATTTTCCTGACAGCATTTCGTTCAAGCTCCTTGGCTTACAGTTCACAGGGAACATGAGTTAGAATAGATACATTGAGATCATTTCTAAGGCTGCTGCAAAGAAGGTGGGCTCTCTCTATCGTGCTAGAAAATTACTTACGCCTGAAAGTATCCACCAATCGCTCATGTATTGAGTACTGCGGTCATATTTGGGCTGGTGTATCTGCTATCGTCTCTCACTCTGGACAGGGTCCAAAAGAGAGTCGCTAACCTAATAGGTCCTGGATTGTCATCTAACCTTCAGCCTCCCATCTAACGACGAAATGTTACATCTCTCTGTCTGTTTTTCAAGTATTTTAATGGTGGATGCTCTGACGAACTACAAGCCATTGTTTACTCTCGACGAGAATACCCCGACAAACCTGATAAGTAGCAAATCCCACCCCTGCACATTTGAGATTCCTAGATGTAAGAAAGACTTTTACTCTAATAGCTTCTTCCCCCAAACTGCAGTATTTTGGAATTATCTTCCGGTTTCCTGCTTCCCCAATTGTACTGACATGCAGAAGTTTAAATGTAATGTGAACTGATATATTGCTGCTTAACTCCCTACATAGTAACCCTTGAAACGTAGGTCCCTGATAGTAGGCCCATATATCAAACTGGCAACATGCCTTTTGTGGGGCTAAAATGTAATGTCTTTTTAAATAAAGCTTAGTCGATAGACTTGTCCGCTAGAGGTTAATCTGTAAGTCATCCCTAACACACTCACGATTACCGCGCTCATACAATGATGAGTAATGGTTTCATGTAAGGAATGGCTGATGTGATTACCATTAGCCGCTTGGTTTTATGGAGAATTATCTCTCTTTATTTCTTCCCGATTTTCGTACTTGCAATTTCTCTTGCTTACTGTTTAATTTCCAGTTAAATAAATTAAACACTAAAACATTATTTCCTGCTTGTTTAAACGCCTTTTCCTTATTCATTATCAACAAATAATGTGTAATCGTTATCGTTTCATATATATCTACACTGAGATTTGTAGGTAAATATGTCTATGCAACCATAGAAGTGAATTATCAACTCAACAACAACTTAAAAAAGATTAAACATACACACAGAAAAAAAAAAGATCAAACCTAGACACATAGAAAAAAAAGAATTTTAAAAATCTGCGAGCATTTGAAGCGCAGCAAATCAAACAATTTCCTTTCACCATTAAAAGGTTTCACTCTCCGAAAGTATATTTTATCGAGTCGCCCGAAATATTCAGTCCAAACAGAGTTTATATTGACGCCGGAAAAGATAAACCAGTACAGCATTTCGCCAAATATATACTTTTTTATTCATTCTCTAAACAAAATAAATATTTTGCAAGTAATCAGGCCTGCCCATCAAAAATTTCAAGGCTCTATTCATAAATGTCATATAAATATTTTATTCGCGTATTATTTTCGTTGTAAAATAAACCGTAACATTATGTATCTTGTAGGGGAAGTCTCTGTCGTTCATAGAGACTGATTGATATCCTAATCAACAGTTCAAATAAAATTATCAAAACGAGCATTGGAAATAAATTAAATAGTAGCTGTTTTATATAAATCCATATTACGTTCTGTGAAAAACACTATATAGTCAGACATCAAGTTTTTGTTGAGAAATATGAAAAAAGAGCCACAAAAGGGAGTTTTTAGCACTGAAAGTCCCTGGGGACGCGAACCAGAATTTTGCCAGGGTCAGATATTCTGAATTTATATTAAGAACAAAAGCCTCTACAGTTTGGCGAAGTCTCAGAAAAACATAATGTATAGATTAAAAATTATGAGGCAAACTCTGTCTTTGGGGGGTCATTTTGAGTCATTTTTAACCCCTTTTGCGCGCCAACAGACATTAAAAAAACAACGTTTTTTTTATGTGCACATCTATTTAATGCAGCGATTTGTGGCAAAATTTCAAGAAAAACTAATAGAGGGTCATCTGGCAATTGTCCGGACTAACGGACGCACGGACGCTATTAAAAACCTAGGCCTCTCTTTGATAAATAGGGGAACTAATTCATGAATACCTGTTCGACTTTTTACATTTTACATTTTCCCCGTATTGTTTTTTTTTTTAATTTTTATGCCTTGGTTTTAAATAAAAAGGAATTCCAACGGATGCTTCTAATTACTTTACGAAGTAAAAACTCAGAATTACAATTAATCAGAGGAAACCTGTTCGAGCCTTTCAACCTAGATTACTATTTTGAATATTTACAATAGGTTACAAGGCTGTTAATTAGACGCGAGAATCATTTTGTGGTTTGTGAGTCTTACATTGGTAAGTCCCCCGAAATTAATCCGGGTATTTTTTTTTTCTTTTAATAATAAATTAAGTTATTTCTTATCTCGGCAGTCTTTGTAAAAGATAGGTTTATTGTAATTTTATTCCAAGATTTTTTTTAGATTTTCGATCGTTCAATGTTTTTCTTATGTAGTTGTTTCTCATTTTCCTCAACGAACTGATTACTATTTATCCCTTTGTTCTCGTATAATAGAAAGATTTTTACGCCTACTAATCAATTAATTTTCCTTTTGTGAAAACTTTCACTCCAAAATTCTTGATCAAATTAATTAACACAATCTTTTATTTAGTCCTTTGAGAGATTTGCTACTAAGGTCCTTGCGGTTAGATTATGCGAGGCAACACTAGTAAATTGAATCTTTATACTATGCATAGGGTTTATTTTATCGTTCTGCTGTAAAGCACTTGTGGTGAGATTATTTCAGAAAATTATGGTTGACATTTGGACCAAAATGACATATGGATGCTCAATCCTTTTCCGCGAGTTAATCAGATATCAATATCTGATGCAAACATTATTGTGTTGTCGTATTTTGCACCTTCCGGTACTTCACCGCGGTACTCAGGTAAATCTTTATGATTTTTTAAAAAATTTTTTTAAAGTTTTTTTTTTTTACATAGGATTCGCCACTTATCAAGGCCGATAGGCCACTCAAGGATAAGGATTAATGAGTGTAGAGTAGTCAAAAGGACACTATAGTAATCGATAGTAATGGAAGTTCGGTAAATTTGTTTACTTAAGTGGAACGGCTCATGAGAAACTTGTTCACGTTGGACCTGAAGACAGCCATATTATAGACAGATGGAAAGCAGGAAAACGGAAGACAATTTCACAGGCGTGCAGTTCTAAGAAATAAGCTTTGATCATGGAATCTATGTTTAGGTTTAGGCACAGATAAAGAGTGGGGAAAATTATTGATAATGTTTTCAGCTAGTCTAGTGTTTCTTGTGAAAGTTTGGCGAGGGGGGACCATAGATTGAAGCTCAGTCGAACAATTTCCATGAAAATAAAGATAAAGCAGAGACAAACTCGCAACATCTCTTCTGTGAGATAGAGGTTGCAGCGAAGAGAAAAGGACATCTCCCACCAGGCCACGAAGTCTATTTTGACCCCTATCAAGGTAGGACAAGTCTTTTCTAGCAGCTCCTGCCCATATGTAGCCACAGTATTCCATCCTTGGACGTATCTGGCTCTTATATAGATAGAGAATTGCATCAGCAGTGAGATATCTACTGGATCGATAGAAGGATGCGACAATTTTTCCAGCGGCCTTGGCAACAGATTTGATGTACGTATTCCATCTAAGATCAGGAGTAAAGGTCAAGCCTAGAAGCCTGTCAAAACTTGAGGCCTTCCCAAGACGACAGCCATCCATTTTAATTGATGCCAGATGGGGATCAGAACGTTGATGATGTAAAGATAGAAGCTTGGTTTTAGATGCATTAAAAGTAACCAGCCACTCATTTCCCCCTTGTACAACGTGATCAAGATCCGAGGAGAGAGAATCGGAGAGAACTTGGTCGTTTACTGTCTTAGATGTGCTATCATATATGGTAGTGTCGTCAGCAAAAATGTCTACGAATGATGTAAGGATGTGATTTGGAAGATCATTAATGTAGATCAGGAAAAGAGTTGGGCACAGAATGGACCCCTGAGGGACTCCAGCATTTATACTGTGAGCTTCTGATTTTTGCCCATCAACTACTACTCTTATTAACCTATCAGAGAGAAATGATTTAATAATTGAGAAGACATTTCCAGCTATACCATAGCTAGAGATCTTGTGAAGTAAACTTTTATGTCATACATTATCAAAGACCTTTGGTATGTCAAGAGCAATTACCCTAGAAAGATTGCCTCTGTCGAGAGATTCGCTAATCCTATGAGATATAACTGTAAACACATTTGCTGTAGATCTAGCAGAACGGAAACCATATTGTGTGTCACTAAGAAGGTTATTTTTGCTGAGATGGTTGATTACTTCTCTATTTAACACAGATTCCAGCAACTTACTCATGACGCACAGGAGACTTATTGGCCTGTACTGAGAGGGGGATGAGCGATCACCTGAATTCTTAAATACAGGGTATACTGATGAGATTTTCCAGGGTGATGGGAACCACTTTTCCTTAAGACAACGTTTAAACAGTTTTGTAAGTATGGGTGCTAGTTCTGGTTGAAGTTATTTTAGTACTATAATTGGAATACCGTCAGGGCCGCTTGCTTTACTGGAATAAAGGTTTTTGATTTGCTTGGCAACATCACATACATATATTGGTATATCACATAGTGTGTTTTTTGATACAGGAGGAAATATTGGGGGGTGGCGGCCTTGGTCTCAAAGGGTAGAATTGGCTGCAAAGTTCTTGGTAAAGAGTATGGCTTTGTCTGATGCTGACGGATTACCTCAGGTCCATTGATGATAGTTGGAATAGAGCAAACGCTTCTGTTTATGATTCTGTTTGCTATTTGCCAAAACTGGTGGAAACCAAGCCGCTGCTCAGCTACTTTGGACTTTACGGACTGAGCATACAACTCTCTTGCGTACTTTATTACTTTATTACAACGGTTGCTGGCAGTCTTGAAAGCGGCTTTAGTTTCCATACATCTATTTCGTTGGAAGCAGTGGAAAAAGTGATTTCTGTGCGCAATAGCAGCAGCACATTCTGGAGAAAACCATGGCTGGCTGTTAGGTTTTTGATGGAACTTTTTCGAGAGTATGAAATTGTCTATACGTACAATTAACCATTCTGTCAGGTCTGTTTATATAGACGACACATCCTTTTTAAACATGGAACGCAGAGGTATATCCGATATAAACTATCCTAGTCAGCCATAGTGTATCGATATACTGTACGATGGAGAGGTACGTCTGAGGACATTACATTTCATTTGTATCTTAATGGATACAACCGAGTGGTCGGAAGATCCAAGAGGAGACAGAACGGAAACTGAACATAGTTCAGGGCAAGTTGTGAGAAAAAGGTCTAGGAGACTTGCATACTGGCCGTCATTGTCATTATTTATCTTCTCTCATACAACGCAGGCAACTTTCTTACAATTACTTTTTTCCTACTAAGCTAGTGTGTTCGTGAACTAAACATTGACAAGCTTCACCTTCATTTGTGATGAATTGTGATCTGCCTTCGGCGGGATATCCGTTAAGTTGCCAGAATCATCCCTGAACCTTCGGGTCGTAAACAAGCAAATTCGTCGTTATAAACATCCTGAACTTCGGTATCCAATGATTGTAAATACCGTAACTGATTATTGAAATTACTTTTTTTGCAACAGCCGCGATGTAACCGCTGCTTATTAGTCAAATCAATAGCGTCGCTTTTACTATTAAGGAATAATGTTCAAATTTTCAGCCAATTAAATTGTTTGGCATTAGTAAAACAATATAGTAAGATGTGTACGAAATGTACTGAAGTTTTATATACTGAAATAAGCGAAAGGATAATTAAGAAATTGGAATGCCCCTATATATATATATATATATATATATATATATATATATATATATATATATAATCAGATAAGACATTGATTAGAAATTAGATGAAAGATCCTGATAGATATTACTTTCAGGGCGATCCTTGCCAAAAAGGAGAAGCTCAATATTTTATCATATGCATAGAGCAATATATAAGTTTAGTGGTTGTATGTAAATTATGAAAAAGACAACACGTACACATATATTCGAATTAAGAATGTATTGTTTGACAAAATGAATATATAGAAGGGGTTATGTTGATTTCCTTAATCCATGGATTTTCAATAAAGTCATATATCATCAAAGGAAATGAAATGCAGTTAGCAAAATTTTCAGCTGTGAATAGACACGTATATTGCTTTTCAGGACAAATATTGAAAATATTTTTTTAAGTTGTGAATGATAATTATATCGAAATAATTATAGGAAAAGGAAATTTTAAACAACCTTGGTAGTCAATTATAGGAAGGAGTAGAATGTCCTCTGGGGTTATAAATCCAGGTAGGCAGAATATTAGTTCAGGGGGAGAAGGCAGTCGTCCAATATAACAAAAAGGCGTGGTTGCTACTTATTGATTTTCTTAAAGTTATACGGGCAGCCGTATTCGTTCGTGACTTTAGTGTGTTTTGGTAGATGTAATCCAAAACTTTTTTAGCTGTTGACACAGTGTATCAGATATTGAATGGATATACCATTTCATTGTATATTTCCCCGATTTGAGCATTAAATTATGTATGCAATGGACATCGAAATTAATGGAATGGGTAGCAGAATAATATGGGAGGTGATATTCAGAACGATGCGTTGGACGGCTTGCTTCTGATGAGAGTCTAACAAGAAGCAAGTTGTCCAACAATAGTTAATAAAACATGTTAAAAATTCTTTGAACAAGTGTTTAAAACGTATTTAACCTTAAAAGGAAACAGTTAATTTGAGGATAGTCCTTAATCCGCGGAGTTTCGAATAAATACTTTCCTTCTCATCAGAGGGTAGGAATAAGCAAAATGCGGTATCGGATTTTGCATACAAACATATTTGATGAAACTGCAAGTAAGCCAAAGATCTTACTTGATAACAAAAAGTGAAGCAGCGGGAATATGGCGACGAAAAAGGTGATTTCGTGTGAATGGATAATCTGGTGAAACGTAAAGTATCCAATGAAGGTAAAATAAAAAAAATATAAATCCAAGAAAGCTAATTAAATTTCGATTCGCACAAGTAAAATCCAAGGAAATCACGTCATTAAAAGATAGTCCAAAATTAATTCAAAGGCCGGAATCCGTGGAATAATTAACAAATATGTACAAGGAAAAATTCGAATAATATCAATGAAAGAAAAATAAGAT
>NC_136506.1:101975412-102097912 GCF_053919585.1 Euprymna scolopes
TATGAAACCCAATGTAAAATATAATTAATGTTATACAAACGCATTAAATGATAAATAATAAAGAATCTTGCATCAAAAATGTATCGACTAGTGCTAAAATTTTGTTTAGAATTACCAAAATGAATAATAATACCATCCTGTGTAAAATGTAGTTTCCGTTGTTTTAAAGTTTTTAAGTTCTACATTTTTGAAATGATAGCTTTCTAATTTTAAAAAATAAAATTTTAAGTCCGTTTTGCATTCAAATGTTTTCTTGCTTCATTATATATATATATATATATATATATATATATATATATATATATAGAGAGAGAGAGAGAGAGAGATAGATAGATAGATAGATAGATATAATTGTTTCAACTTTGCAGATTATAGGCGTTCTACACAACAGGATCCCTACCACCCCGCTTTCTTTATTTCCTTTCCCATGGCCACGATGGTAGCTCTTAAAACTAGCAGTCGATTTACATGCTCTGAAGTAAAGATGAAACATAAAGTCGAGTGTTTGCACCATCGGGTTAACTGGACAATTCTGTGCTATCGTATCTCTCTGCGCAACCATACCTCCCCTCAGACCCGGAGCCGATATTCATTTTCTACCACACACAACAAAGGTTGTCTAATCAGGTCTTGGGGTTAAGAGTACATGGGAGGTTTAGGACAGTAGAAAACGCACACGTTTCACACTTGCAGCATGATATAGGAGTGTATAATTAATTAACAGAACATTTAAGCATATTTTTCTCAAGCTCTGGCGATTCAAATTTTTGCCATTAATTCCTTGCGACCCTCCAATACTACTCTTCGCCACGCACTTCTATTCTCTAAGATGGGTTCCTAAGATTTATGTTAATCTCTTAAGATTGTTTTTCACGACATCCTGGAACTTTTCCTTGCTGTGAGCACTTGCCAGCAACTATCTCACCGTAGAACAGTGATTTGTGCATCTGTTGACATCAATATGGACAAGATGTCAATACCAGCGCATCTGATAATTATTTGTCAATACTTGGACACACCCACACCCACACACTCACCCCCATATATATATATATATGTATATATATATATAATTTTATGTATATATATATATATATATATATATATATATATATATGTTTACTAGAAAGGAGTACTTTGCAATAAACTTGTATTTTTATCAAGATCGGTTGCATATTCTGTTTTATGCTGCGTCAAATTTCACATCATTAAACATGGCATCATATACGTAATCTATTGTGTGTACACGGCACTGCCAGGTTGAATCAATATGCGTCATCTTATACAACGTCATATATGCCTACATATTCTACGACATCATATATTATGCCATATCGAATACTTGACATATTGTTAAACAGATACGAATAAGATATTAATATTATTATATATCTATAGTACTATATATCTCTCTCTATCTCTCTTTATATATATATATATATATATATATATATATATATATATATATTATTCCACATATATATATATATATATGTATGTGTGTGTGTGTCTATGTGTGTATTTGTGTGTGCACATATATTCATGGCTAAAGACATGCATAGATACACGGAGAGAAAAGAGGGATGTATAACTTAAAGGCTATTTTTCCCCTTAAAAAAATGAGTGTGCAAAATTGATTATAATTTATCGACATGGATATTATTTCGCTAAATATAAGGATATTATGAGAAAACTCAAACACAATAAAAAATAAAGTATACATTACTCACATTCAACATTCAAAGCAGTAGATTTATCAGGTAATTTAAAAGCTGAAATTTAATATACTTTATTAAAGGTATTGATGATAGGAGTGATTTTAAAGAAAAATCAATTATTACAACTTGCAATATTCGCTTTAATACGATAATAGTTTAATTTATATCTAATATCAGTTCCACACTCCTCAACACATTCGTTTAATAAGGTAGTGACGGATTTCTAATTTGCCGGTTGGAAAAGTCATCATTAATTTAATATTGATATTTATTAGCAAATTTTTTTTTAATCCAAATCTAAACATTGAATATATCATTTATGCACGCTAGTTATTACTAAATGTAAGCAGCTTTAATTTTAATCGAATCATGTTTTCAATTATTTGCTAATAAATTCACAACAAGAAGAGCAGCCCCACGTTGCCCTGGTTTAAACGGGGATTAACGAATGTTCTACAGTTCCACTATATTTCTTCGCCTTCGGGCTGGAATCAAAGTGTAGTATCGGTTCCGGCAGGTACTGCAAGTAAATACCATATGTGGGAGCAATCCCACATATAAGACCTTGGTCAATGTAGGGGCAACCCTTCATACCAATTGTCACTATCCAGCTCCCCTACTCCCCGGGGAGTTGGTCCCCATTTCCCCTTCACTCCTCACATTAAAAATTGGGCTTGTGCCTAATTTGCTCGGTGGGGGAGCAAATAAATACCTTGGCATTTGCGCCAAGATCCAAGTGTAGTATCTGTTCTTTAGATGCTGCACTTCAATTTCTTGTTCTCTGTTAGTGGAAGAGAAGTCCTCCCGACTGAGACAATTTTTTATTTTTGTTCTTTTTCTCCACGTTAAAAAATACCCTAGTGTTTAACTCTGTCCGGTGGGGAGGCATTGTGAATAGGAACCAAACAAACCGATTGCCTGGTATACCGGGGACAGATCATTGTGCAATGGGAGAAAGCTTACATGCCTCACCGCAGTTATGTAATCCATATAGCATTTTGGTCTCCGGTGCCCTGTTGATAACCACTGTTAGTATTTATTTAATTATTTGCCTATGTGCTTGAATTAAAGTTTAAAACGAAAAAAAAATCAATATCTGGGTTTAGCTGGGCTCAAAATAGAAACTGCGTTTGTCTTCTTATACTTGGCTTTACCGTGCATCACTTTTCTTATATTCTACTTTCGGGAAAGTTATGGTTTATCATTCAATCAGCATGAGTTTTCTGACTTCATACTAGCTGACTTAATCGCAATTGACGAACGATTTCTGGAAAAAATGAGTCTGTTACCAACTAGCTTTATTTGACACGCAATTTGATCCTTTACACTTTCTATTAAACTGTCTGTTACTTTAATAGTAACAATAGTAGCTGTATGGAAAATTACTCTTTTATCATAGACATGTTGGTCCAGTAATGCTTCTGCCAGCAATATGTATTTCCAGTAGTTATAAAGTTAATACCTTCTTTGTTTCCTGCGTTTTATCATCAATGACAGTAGTGATGGAAATGGTCGAGTATGGGATGTATATACCATTATTTTACCAAGTAGACAAAGTGTTTAGAATAACGCATTATCGGAAATATATTTATTTGATCATTAGAATCTACATGAAACAAATACACAACTGATGTTCAATTAAAATACGGATGCAGAATCTATTTACAATAATTCCCACCACAATCTTATTAAGTAGAATCCTATTCACCATAGAATATTATTTATAATGTTGTACTTGGATTTGTTGGTATCAAGTTTTAATTAGGAATCCATTTGTAATGTTGGTCAAAGCTAACATATTCCTCTTGTATATGTTTGCTTCTCTTATGTAACGATTATATTGTAAGTCAGACAAATTCAAACTAAAAATTATTTAACGAACATTTTCCAGTTGACTGCTACAGTAAATAACAAGACGAATTAAAATAGTTTCAATCTGATAATTTCCGCGTGATTGCGTTTTATTTGATTTATGTGGGCTTTAAATTCCTTCTTTGATCTTAGTCGTTTGTAATTCCTTGCTTAACGTTCAAAGTTAGACAATTTGGATTTCGGCCAGAAAGGGCAAAGTTCAAGACCAACGTACAAATACAAGAACGGAGAATCTCAAGAGCAATACATCCAATATACGCAGTCACCGATGAAAATATATTTCCTCTGTAAGCTTGACCGGTCAAATGTCCGGCGGAACACGGACAGCACCGATATTTTAAATACGAAGACGCGGCAAAAAATATTTAAAAACTAGTGGATACGCTTAGTAATATTTTATAATGAAAACATATCCGTATTATTTGGATTTTCACAATATTTCGGCCGATATAATCTCCAATATTCTTCGGATATATGTTGTTGAACCCAAATTTTTCTATTTAAATCGGGTGTCTCGTACCATAATGGGCAACGACGTCGCGTAGAGAACAAACGCTGCAGAGAAATAGAGAGGAGCAGTAGTAGGTAGCAGTACTGGTGGCCTGCCGCGGAGGCAGTAGCAGGAGTAATAAGACAAAGAGAGTGGAGTGGGGGAGACGTGACGACGTGGACAGCAGGCAGAAAAAGAGAAGACGACAATAAGTTCACGTTAGCCGGTGAGAGCTCTGTCAAAATTTGTTATGCAAATATTTAAAATATTTAAAATATTTAAAGAAAAAGTATTTTTTTTTAATTTTTTGGAACTCCGAAGGGGTCGACAGCCTAGGGGAACAACGAAATGAGAACGCCAACTATAACATTACAGGCTGTCTGTTGAAATCGGGAATATCTACGGGATTACGAGCAGAAACCTTTATTTATTCACCGGGCATATCATGTTCTGATTTCGTCACTCATGATTAGGTAGAAGTTCTATGTAAGTCGCATTTACTTGAAGTGCCCACTGAACGGACGATAGAACTCTCAATTATCTGGAAAATGTAACTATAGCAATTGGATTTCACTATGCACTATAACTACTACGCCACTAGTCCTTGATTATCTTTATCACTTACTTTCTTGAGACTATTGTTCATTAAATGTATGCTATTTTTAAACAGTTCCGCTCGATGTAACCTCCAACTAATTTGTATAGTGTATCTCGTTTAACCAGGAGCTATTAAATCTCTAGCAATGTAAAATATACACAAATATGCGGTTGTTTAGTGTTCCGATATTTAGCGCGTTTTCTTCTGTTTTTTCAAGAATGAAGACACAAGAAGAACTTTTCAAAATTTTTACATATCGAGTTTATCTTAAGAGAGTAAATTTAAAAGAGAGATTAATATGACCGTAGTCAGTTATTTATTTCATTAACTTATTTTATAAATTAGTAAAATACGTGACGGACAATAAGCATTGAAGTATATTCCGCTTATATTACAAAGTTTTCTAGATAATGGGTGTGCCTTATTTGCACGACTTTCATGAAGATACTTAGTTTTCCATCGTCAACAAACGTAAGCTATTGTTTATTTTCCCTCTGATTTGATTACGGTGTGTGCCCTCTGCTTTTTGGCTCAATTTTACGCCACACGCCCTCCATTCAAATCTGTAAATGATGCTATTTTATTACCCTTGCTGATTAATCATGGTTTATGTTGAATCTAAAATATTACATGTAAAATCAAATACAATGGTCTAAGAACCAGACTGTACATATCATTAGGTCAAATACTACATGGTGGGTATATAAAGCGCGTGTCGAAAATTAAATAATTAACATATGATCGGAGGTTTGGATGTACTAAGCGCGTATACATGTATATATATATATATATATATATATATATATATATATATATATATATATATGCAGCATGTAACCTCTGCTGATTGCGTACAAAACACATGGAGGTGTGTTTACATCTTCACTTACCCAACCGCTTTAGAATTATAAAAATGTTAATTATTTGTAAAATTCTGACGACAAGTACACTACGAGGCGTCTTACATAAGTTTCCACACTTTTCCTATGGGAAAATTTAATGATAGTACTCACATGAAACTCTTGTCCCATTTGAATTCTTCTTTTCCAGCTGAAATGCATTTGTTGTACATTTCCAACAATCTTTGAAAGACGCCATAGAAATCTTCTTGTGTGGGCGTATTCATGATCTATTAATCATCTTCGTCACAGCCTATTTCATTTCCTCAATTGTCTTAAAAGGTCAGCCTTTAATATTTTTGCTGAGCTTAAGAAATAACCAAAATTCACAAAGAGTGAGGTTCGAAGAACTGTCTTGATGCCCATATTTGCCAAATAGTCGGTGAAAAAGATGTGTTTTTGAACTGGCGCATTGTCCTGGTAGAAATGCCACGGCCTATATTTGAAAAGTGCTGTCTTATTCCGGCCCTTGAGGAAGGTTTTTTTTTCAACATCTTTATTTTCTCAGGAATTATTGCGCGTACAATTCCCACACAGCTATCTAAATGTGCACTTATTACCTATATAGACACACGACGGTCTTTATCCATGGCCAATGAAATCTGGTGTTCTGACTTTTTACTCCATCAACACCTCTTAACATCCCTAACAGTTGACTCATTGCCTTCCTTAATTCTCTTATGACGCAATTTAGGCTAGATCGTCTAAAAGCTAGCTGAAGCATTCCATACATTTCCGTCGAAAGTTTAGAACAGAGGTTTTATGCACATTGTTTTCCTAAAGTGTCCTCACGTAAAGATTGTATTTTTAAAATTCCACAACTGTGAAAATCAGATGTAAATAAAGTGTATTTCACTTCCTTATGTAGCTGTACGTTTGAAGCTTAAATCATAAACATGAGCTTGCCATCTGATAAGATTCATATCAAGAACAAACTGAATTTTAAAGAGTTTAGGAAAATATCAAATGTCTGTACAAAAGGGCCATGGAACTAATTGAAGGCATTGTTATATGCATGAGATAATTATAAACAGCTATAGTGTACCGGATCTAAAACATCAGGGATCAGCTCATATTATATAATATAAAACTATATAAGCTCACCATTCGGGCTCGTCCATGAATTATTGTTGCAAAAACTGACACCAATATATATATTCACACTATCATTGACAGAACATACGTGCTTATTAGATTCTGTTCTGTTTCATTACTGTGCGTGTTTTACTAGAAGGTTCACATAATCTAAACATCTTAAACAAACTGGATACGCATTACTCATTAACTAAGAGAAAGATCACAGTAAATATTTCAATACGTCTGCAGATAGAGGAAAATTATTATCTTCTAATAACTTCTGTACTCGGGATGGATCGGTATTCCCTCTCTACCACCACCATACCACCACCATAGCTCTGAACCTCTAATAGGCATAGGTCATCTACAACTTTGTAGATGCTTTTGTAGCGACTGAGTTCTTTTTACGAGGTGAGGGTGCTGGCCCCACGCCCGACCTTCTCAGAAGGTACATTCCCTATCTGTGATGTATTTTTACAATAATCTTATTTTCCTTTTTCCTATTTCACGTATTATACATTCTGATATCAAAAGATGTTTTATCTGATGAAATAATAGGTATTTGCAACCATAATAACGCATGGAATAATCTGTATCCGCCAGATAAGCATATAAGAAAGTCACTGATTTTATGAGGGAGTTCATGTAAGATAAATAAACTGAAAGAAAGTCGAATGCATTTTAAGACTGAAGAAATATTACGTCTTGTGGCGGTTTTTGCTTTGAATGCAGACAATGATGTTGCTCCAGGTTTTTCTCATTGTTATCACATCTTTATCGATTGTCTGCTTCCAGCAAACGTTTAGTCTTCCTCTGCATATTTTCTATATAGCGTCCATTGGAACACTTGATTGGCGCTTTTCTCTTAGGGTATATCTGAAGATTATTGGTGGTTTTACCAGTTAGATTGTGCAGTCTCTAACTTCTTGTTGGCAATTCGATCGCTTCATTTTATCAATCGAAGTTTATACGGCACATATAATCGAATTTACTCTCCGCTGATTTTAATATGCCAAGTTTAACTTGTATATATATATATATATATATATATATATATATATATATATATATATATATATATATATACTGTAGCTATGAGAGTTAATTTATTTTCTGCAATTTTATTAAAAATACAACATGAATCAATATTTATTTTTTTGACAAGCACATATTTATAGAGCGGACCAAACTATACTAAGAATTGAACTCGTGAAGGTCTAGTGTGTTCGAGTTTAGTTGTTTTGTGTATTTATCTTCATATATAATGTAGAGATATATTGTTATATGTAATTCAACCTTTTTATTGACTCTCTGTATGATATTTAACTTTCAAATATCGACGTTACGGTATTTAACCTAACGATATTGATTTTGACATTGTACGTTACGTCTTGCTAAAACTTCCCATATATAAGTACGTTCGTAAAGCATTGCAATACTATCAGACAATTCAATTATTATTATACATATAGGGGTATAAATTATGACAGCAGTTTCATAAAAATGTTAGTTTTACAGAATGACATACTGTTTTACAAGGTAATATAAACGTAACAAACTTTTCGAACAATATATGTGTCTGTAACGACTTGAACAGTAGGTTTCTGTAACGACTTGAACAATATGTGTATGTTATGACTTGAACGGTATGTGTCTGTAGCGGCTTGAACAACATGTGCCCGCAACGACTTGAACAATATGTGTATGTAACGACTTCAACAATATGTGTATATAACGACTTCAGCAGTATGTGTCTGCAACGACTTCAACAATATGTGTCTGTAGCGGCTTGAACAACATGTGCCTGTAACGACTTTAACAATATGTGTATGTAATGACTTGAACAATATGTATCTATAACGACTTGAACAATATGTGTGTGTAACGACTTGAACAATATGTGTGTGTAACGACTTGAACAATATGTGCCTGCAACAACTGGAACAATATTTGTCGGTAATGACTTGAACAATATGTGTCTGTAACGACTTGAACAATATGTGTCTGTAACGACTTGAACAATATTTGTCTGTAACGAGTTGAACAATATGTCTCTGTAACGACTTGAACTGGATCCTTTATTGGCTGTCTAATATGGTAAGTAGTATTGTTTAATACAACCATTTTAAGAACATGTTAGGTTATACTTACATCGTACGATTCTATAATATTCTCAAATATGTAAACATCAGCTATGTTAGTGTTTTTTTAGAGATGTTATGTTTATTTTAAGGATTAAATATGTGAGAGAAGTCGCTAAGATAATATGAAAACAGGGGCAACAGTAAGGTATATTAAAGTTTTCATCTGGTGTATTTTTATATATATGAATGCATTACTGATATAAAAAGCAATGCAATTCCTTCTAACATTCTCATTTAGAATGGATCAAATTCATTCAACACGGCATTGTTACGAGTAGTGAAATATGCATTCATAACCGTTTGTTGTCTGTTACAGATATTTAGGTGTTGATCTCTAAGAAATAATCGCTTGTATAAAGGTTAGTCATATTATGTCATTAAGCTCCTAAATTCATTGAAATTTAATCGCGCAATATTAACTGGTATCTTTTGAATGTTTACGAAGTCGACGCAGTTGGTGTCAGCAGAGTTTAGCGATAGGTTCGCCAATTACAGACTTATAATCAAGGCATCTGAACATTGAACATAGTGATTATTATGTAGAAAAATGAATAGTGGAGATACAATGTCCCATGTCTTAATGTTAAAACGTCCGTCTTCGTAGCTTTTTAATGTCTGTTTGTGCTTAAATATTGGAAGAAAAAGTAAAGAACAACCCTTTTTTTTATAGGAGTATCATGCTTAATAGCAACCTCATGTGATAATTCAAGTATTACACCAATGGTATTTTATCGTTTATTTAAGACGCTTTCAATCTTTACGACGATTTTCAGAAGTGTGAGTTATATCCACATGAATTAAATAACATACATAACACGGAATAACGTTACAAACATATTTTAAACAACAATAATAAAAAATAAATCACCTTCTTACGAGTTATATTGATTTAATATAGCAATTCATTTCTTACATGCTTCCATTAATTAAAGCAACAAATACTAAGCGGCATAGTTTAATTGGTTTTATCAACGATCGCCTTTCAGATGACATGTGGTTATATAAATTTTACAACTGTATATCCATCGCTAATAATGCAAGTAATTTTCTGAATTATTAGCGTTTAAAATGAACTTCTCTCTTAAATAATATACATAATTATACATATGGTTTAAATCTCATTTAAATTAGATATGAATATTGGTGTTAAAGGGTTAAGTCTCTATGATGTACATTTAATTGTGTGCATGAACATATTTGGCACAAATTATTAAACGCCTCCCCGGGAATTTCATATTTATGATATGAGTTGCAGAATTAAATATAGATTATTTCAAATAGTAAATTCGACTCTACAACTGAAGTTCAAAAGGTATTTATAGATACAATTTAGTTTTTAAGCGTATGATCTAAATTTAGTAAAAAAAAATATATTTAATGTATAAAGGAGGTTATGTTATAACAGACATCGAAATAAATTTGTTAGAAATAAAAAGAAATCATTGTCTACAATAACATTGCCGATAGCCATTAAGCGCGTGTAATGAATGAATACGTGAATGTAGGATTGACATGAAATTCTTAAAGATAAACTAAAATGGCCGAAAAATGGGTTGAAATCACTTAAATAAATAAAAAGTTAATTACTTAGAATGACTTTAATGAACTTAAGAATGAATTGACTGACCTTAAGAATCACTTGAATGCTCCAAAAATCACTGGATTCGTTCAGAAACAAGTTCAATCATCTGGAGAATGACTTAAATGTCTTTCAGACAGACTGGTTGCAAAGTTGGGGATCATTTTACATTAAATTAATACAGAAAAGTGATCCCCCACTTTATATCATAAAGTTACAAACATAAGTACATCATGTAGTAAGAACAGATACTACAATTTGATCTTTGCCTTAAAAAAGCTAAGAACAGTATCTATTAACAACAGACCTTTGATCTTAACCAAAAAGGCCAAGCACAAAAGTGTTAAGGACAGACCGATCGATCGGCCGACGGATCGACGGAGTGACTTATAGAGTCGCTTGCACGCGACTAAAACTATTCAAATGGATACATACTTGATAAGTTTACATTATTTTTGTACATGAAAAAAAGAAATACTTTTCCACAAATACTATCAGTGACTTGATATATATATATATATATATATATATATATATATATATATATACATATATATGTGGGTGTGTGTTGATATATATATATATACATATAATATGTATTTGCGTGCATGCATATATATATATATATATATATATATGGGTGTGTGTGAATGTGTGTATGCATAATACGTGTGTATATAATGAGTAACGGGGTACAAATGGTATGTATACATTTATTATATCACCAGAAACAATAAGGAAAGTAAGGAGGAAAAATGAAGCAGAATCCTTCTTAAGTTATTGCATTCCAAAGCTTAATATTTCTTATCCGAATCTGAGAATGGCTAGCATTATCCAAAATGCAAATAGAGAAAACACTGGCTTAATAACATATTGATATAAATTGCGAATGAACGAAAAGGGTAACATGGTCTACAGTAATTAGTACAATATATTGGGATAATTCCCAAGAGTTTTATACGTAGATAATAACAAAAAAAAAACTCTTCATAGTGTTGAATTTGTCTTTGATATCTGTTGGACACGCACCCCTACTGTCCGAAGTAAAAACTGTTCCATGTTCTTAGTGACACTCAATATGGTTTCCGTTCTGCTAGATCTACAGCAGATGTCCTTACAGTTATATCGCATAGGATTAGCAAATCTCTCGACGGTGGCAATCTTTCTAGGGCAATTGCTCTTGACATATCTAAAGCCTTTGATAGGGTATGGCATAAAGGTTTACTTCATAAGATCGCTAGCTATGGTATAGCTGGAAAAGTCTTCTCAATTATTAAATCATTTCTTTCTGATAGGTTCATAAGAGTAGTAGTTGAGGGGCAAAAATCAGAAGCTCACAGTATTAATGCCGGTGCCCCTCAGGGATCCATCCTGGGCCCAACTCTTTTCCTGATCTACATTAATGATCTTCCAAATCATATCCTTACATCATTTGTAGACATTTATGCTGACGACACTACCATTTATGGTACCACATCTAAGACAGTAAACGACCAAGTTCTCTCCAATTCTCTCTCCTCTGATCTTGAGCACGTAGTACAATGGGGAAAGGAGTGGCTGACTACTTTTAATGCATCTAAAACCAAGCTTCTCTCTTTACATCATCAACATTCTAATTCACATTTGTCATCAATTGAAATGAATGGCTCTCGTCTTCAGGAGGCCTCAAGTTTTGACAAGCTTCTGGGCTTGACCATTACTCCTGATCTTAAATGGAACACGTATATCAAATCTGTTGCCAAGGCCGCTGGAAAAATGGAGGGATCTTTCTATCGATCCAGTAGATATCTCACTGCTGATGCTATTCTCTACCTATATAAGAGCCAGGTACGTCCAAGGATAGAATACTGTTGCCACATCTGGGCAGGAGCTGCTAGAAAGGACTTGTCCTGCCTTGATAGAGTTCAAAATAGACTTCGTAGCCTCGTAGGAGATGTCCTTTTCTCCTCCTTGCAACCTCTATCTCACAGAAGAGATGTTGCGAGTTTGTCTCGGATGTATCGTTATTTTCATGGAAAGTGTTCAACTGAGCTTCAATCTATGGTCCCCCCTCGCCAAACTTTCACAAGAAACACTCGTCTAGCTGTAAACACTATCAATAATGTCCCCCACTCTTTATCTGTGCCTAAACCTAAACGTAGATTCCATGAACAAAGCTTCTTTCTTAGAACTGCACGCCTGTGGAATTGTCTTCCGTTTTCCTGCTTTCCGGCTGACTACAATATGGTTGTGTTCAAGTCTAAAGTAAATAAGTTCTTGATGAGCCGTTCAATATAAGTTATTAAATTTACCAAATTTTCATTACTAATGATTACTATATTGACCAATTTCTACTGTACACTATTTAACCCTTATCCTTGAGTGGCCTCTGGGCCTTGATAATGTGGTGATGCCTTTGTAAAAAAAAAAAAATGACGTCACTTCCGTTCCGATTGAAAAAGTCAGTCAGAGACGGATACGTTGAGAGGATGGTCGTCATTAATTAGTCCAGCAATTGAGCAATTATTTACCATTGTTCAATTATTTTCGTTACGGATATTGGGAAAGTTGAAGAAAGTAACAATGCGTAAAACGAATATGTCAGCTCGCCCAGTGACAGACGATAATGTAAAATTTGGGTAAAAAAAATTAAACTCCCTTGAATGTTAAATAGCGTTATAAAAAATAAAAGATGCTGCGCATAAAATATCCAAAAATCACTTCGAAACGGATTGGATGGAGCCATTTGAATTGTAAAATCAATCTTTGAAACAATTGTGCCATAATTCGGAGGAGTTTAGCGACTGCCAAGTCTTCATTAAGGCTATTTATTTGCTTCCCCACCGAACAAATTAGGCACAAGGCCCATTTTTCAAGTGAAGGGGAAATGAGGACCAACTCCCGGAGAGTATTGGGAGCTGGATAGTGACAATTGGGATGAAGGGTTGCCCCTACATTGACCAAGGTCTTATATGTGGTGTTGCCCCCACATATGGTCTTTGCTTGACACTTGTTGCCCAGGCCCCGAAGGACCTGGGCCAGGAAAGTATGCCAAGTCTTCATCAAGAACATGCATGTCTTGCGTGCTCCACTGAACATATTACTTAAGCAAGAAAAAATCTGCGATTGGGCGACTGAATGTCAATCGACGTTTAAGAAAATCGGACCTTTTGCCTTACACACTATAATCCAATGCTGAAAATATATGTAGCGAGAGATACAATCTGATATAGTGTTGGGGCTAGAATACTTCGCAGAATGCCCTATGGTACCAAAAATGCGATCGCTACTACGAGAAACTGTACTCACAGATAAAAAAAGGCACTAAGAATATTATTTGCCGTACAGATATTGCATAGATAATTACATGGCAGATAATTTACGTTGCAAGTTGACCATAAGCCGTTGCTTATAGCGTTTGGATTCAGAAAAGGTTTTAAAACATATAAACCTTGTGTATCGCTTGTATTGCTTTATCGCTTTCTTTTAATATTGAACTTACTATGAAGCGCAGAGACGTAATTTTTAGAACAGTGAAAGAGCATTACAATATGTCTTATTCCGTAGCTTTCGTGAAATTTGAATAAAATAAATATTTTAGCAATTATTTTAATTAGTCTATTTTCTGTTAATTTAAACTGTGTATAACTTTATTGCACGTCTCACAAAATGCTCAGAAAGGGTCGATTGGCAGCTAGTGATAAGGGAAGTGTTGTTACAGGCCTTGCAGAAGGTTTATATCTCGACGATCTCGAAAAGGAACTTAGAAGCGATCGAGGAATATTGTATTTATTCGGTAATAATTCATACATGAAACCAAAGAAGTAGAAAACATAAGAAAGTGACTTTCTCCTCGTGATGTCTGAAAAATTCGCTGTCAACTTATCAAGCAGCCGGGCAGTAACAGTGCTACTATATTTAACTAGACTGACAATACATCCGTTGTCCAGAAAGACACGCTGCAATGTCTTAAAAGAAATTGTTAGAACATTAAGCCAATAGCAAGATATGTTTTAAACAATACTCATGAGGAAAACATTTGGCTTGGGCTCAGAAATGCATAAAAACTAGCTTGGAAAATTTCCTTTTTAATGATGAGGCCAGAGCAACGCTTGATGGACCAGATTGGTGTGCCAAAATGTAGAGTTATCTTGGATTCCTTACCCCTCATTGATTCCGTTGTCAACAGGGAACTGGAAATGGCATATTTTAGGCTGGAATAATCTGCGATGAATAAGCGAACCATTTCGAGTGTCTGAAGTTGTCAAACGTACAAGCCAGTCTCATATTTTATATTTAAATGAGCATTTGTGACTATGCCTTGATTACGTCCCATTGGCGTGTCACCTAAAACTGTTTTTTTCTGCACGACAATGCGCAATCGCACTCAAGCAAGACGACGACATTGGGCATTAGTGGAGAAGATTTTATTACATGACCACCTTGTACTCCAGATATAGACCCAATTGAGCAATCTGGTAAATAATAAAGATGAAAGTTTATGAATAGGTGTTCAATTGTCGTCGAATGGTGAACTGTAGGAGGAGATGAACTGATATTAATATCCAATATTATTATGTAGTCATCAAAAAAATTTCTACTTTGGAGTGATATTATTCGCAGTTCTAAGCAATATTGATCCATTTCTTATTTAGTATAATGTAGTCCAGTTAAGCATTGTGTCCATATGTATATGTGAACGCCCATAGTTTATTTCTCTGTTTTGGAAACGAGTGTTGTCAGAGATCATTTTCTATTAGAAAGTGTTCCCGGTGTTCTTCGTTCTAATTTGATGTTTAATAACATGTAAATTCTGGTGTTACTTCCTACCTAACTTTTCATGGAAGTCGTCAGTGTAGTGTTTTAGTATGAATCTGATTAGAGAGAAAGGGTGGTCGTAAAAATCTATTAATTCCTGCTCTTCTGTAGTATTGGTTGGGCTGTACGATACTTGGAGCAAACTTGTGGGTAAAAGTTGTAACGATAACACGATGCGTAATTTTCTGGGGCACGAGTGCGCAACAAAATTTTCATTCTGCCGCATGTTGTGTTTCCTGAATTTTAGTTTACAGAAATATCAAGTCGTTTTTTAATTCATTGCAGTTTAAGTTTGGATCATAATGACATAATCGATGTTCTTGTATATTTATCACGTCTGTATGATATTTGAGTGTTGTTGCTATGTGTTTTGGTATCGAATACACCGGTTATAATGTTCTTACATTGAATGTGAATATATTTTGCAATTTTTTGTTCTTCCTTACACGATTTTGGTCGTTGTTTTTACTGTATTTTATAGCATATATTCGAAATCTAAGACTAAACATAAACTCCAGAAAGCAATCATTGTTAATTTGCGCGACGTTCGATGAGGTACAAGTTTATAGTTTAGGTTTGAGTAATTCGAGTCTCTTCATAACTTGCCACCATTAGTTTGCGCCACTACCACGGTAGTGAATAGTAGATCTTTAACTGAGCTGTTTAAATTTTGTTGTTAGGTCGACATTGATATCTTTCGCCAAATATGATTGGCCAAAAGCATCATTGATTCGTTAATAACGCTTTCACTTGGTGCCTATTTAGTCACCCTGCTCAAAGATATTACTGTTGATTTTACATGGCATGCCTTTAAGATTGTGTCCTAACAAATATTTTTCACTGTACTTGTAATGTAAGACAGTGTAATGCGCTAACTTGGTTCAAAATCGGTTGTTCCTTATTCTATCGGATTATTTCGATTATCAAGGACATTCCGATACGGAACTTATCTAAGAAAACTTATAGGCACTTAAAAAAAATATTTGTGTGAAATTTCATACAAATCGACATTACCGTCTTCGAGACTATACGGAAAACTCTTCCTCTCAATGACTCATATACACCGATCATTTTTTTACATAATAGTATATTAAATATACAGCAAAGACGTGTGAATTACAATTAAATCATACACGTCTATTACCACTAATTAAACTTGTATTAAAACAAGTGTTGTTAATTATGCAATCAATTTTCTCGGTTTCATTTTTCAAGAACACCATTATGTTCTAATCTATATATCTACAAAAGTGAAATTGCCAGTGTGTCTGTCTGTATGTGTACATTTCCCTTACAAATTACTCTGGCAATTCTCAGTCCACACACACAGGATTTGACATATTGGGTATTGAGATTTTGGGAAAAAAACTTTTTAATCGGTATTCGGCCAGAAATTTCGCTGTCAAGGGTAAAATTTCAAAGATTAGGCGTTTTAAAACTCTACCAAACTCTTGAATCTTAAATGTAGGTTTTAAAGTTAATTTGAGCTCCAAACATTAAATGTCAAGGGATCAAGCTCTTTCATCGGATTTTGGCCGAAAATTTGACAACCAAGATTTTATCTTTGCGATCTCTAGCAAACTTTTAAGCCAATTTTGAGGCTAAAGATTAATAATCTTACGTAAATGGTATTCGGCAAGCATTTTTATCAGTTTTTTTGGCGAAAATTTTGCTGCAACGTGGTCAAAGTTGAGGAAGTTTACATTCGAAGATTCTACCAAACTCTTCCTCCAATTTAGGGCCAGACCACTTGAAATTTAGGATGTGGGTCACCTGGACATGTGTAAACCTTGTTAATATATATATATATATATATATATATATATATATATATATATATATATGTGGGGGGGTATGTGTGTGTGCTCATTAAGTTATAAACAGTACTTAGGGCCCGAGCAAAGCTGGGCTGAACTACTAGTATATATTAAACTATAATCACCACATGCCATGATAATAATGGTTGTATTTATTCATATGTTATGGGAATTGTTTTCTAGGATAAGTCAAAATAAAATATAGTAGACAGACTTGGTATTTGTTATTGTGTTGGTAATACAGTCAAATTAAAGAGTGTATATTTTTAAAAGTTGTCTTCTGGATCGTTAAATAATTGTCAAACATTGCCACATCGTGCCTAGTTAGAGTTTACCAGCAAAAAAAAATATACACAAAAACAAGATTCGATAAGAATTAACAGACTTTTACTTAAATATTGGCCTTTAAATAAAAATACTACTCAAAATTTCCCGATGTAGACATTGGTTTCATTAAAAAAAATGTATTCGTCTGACTACACATAAAGAAAAAAAATTGAATGTCCCTATCATGTAATACTATATAAAGAGAGTCTTAAAAATGAACGCAAATGCCGAATGATGAAATAATATTTAGGTATTAGCATTGAACAACGTGGAATACAGAAGACAAGTGCAAATATAAAATAAATTACTCTAGTTCAAACTCATCATAATTATTCCCTGATAATGATGGCAATGCCTACCAAGGAAGTGGCAAACGCCATGAAACAGACATTAGTAGTACATTACAGGCCATATATATATATATATATATATATATATATATATATATATATATATATATAGGCATTATACATGCGTATTTATGCATATATATACATGCACACGCACGCACACACACATACGCGAACACACACACACACACACACACACACACACACACACATATATATATATATATATATATATATATATATATATTAGTTGTTTAAAAGTAGTATTGGATAAGAGGTGCCCACATTATTTTTATATTACATTAACAACACAATTAATATCAGTTTACTAGTTTAAATAATTATTCCCCTTTTCCTACTACTATTAGTATTAATACTACTGCTGCTGCTGCTGCTAATAATAATAATAATAATAATAATAATAATAATAATATATTCACATGTGTATACAACAAAACTCTCTATTCTCGAAAATACAAGCCAGTTTTTACCAAAAACGCAAATAAATGAAATAAGAAAATAATAACCCTCGTGTTATCTTATGACGAAGAACAAATTCTGAGTATGTTAAACCTAATACTGAAATCCATAAACAATTTTTTTATCAAATGTTCTTGGCGCAATTTTGATTCTAGACTATGTCTAACATTATCGGCAATCAAATTTAGTGAAGCTGGATTGATAAACAGTGTATAAATGTTATCCAATTCTAAAATGTATAAATATTATGAATCTAAACTATTTAAAGTTATCCAGCAAATGCGAATTAAAAAATATGTATCAACTAATGTCTACTGCATATGGAATATTCACAATGACTATATGAACATTAACGAAAAACTTCAAACCCTTCCTACCTTTATGCGTAATTAATTTTTTTTTTTTAAATCCGCATAACCAACTCTTTGCTCTGGATGATGTGTGAAAGATGAATACGGAATAGTTAATGGTTATATAATAAATATATAAACATATATATACCGGACTTATTGAACATATTGACAAATACACAAATAATAATATTCGACTTTATATCGATTCAAAATGTTTCACTTTGTAGATAGGCATTCCTTTACTCTGCATCGTATTGACATTTCTACCCAGAATATGTGTAACTTGTTATATTAACACTAATATATTTTTCTATTTTTTTTTCAGGTAAGTTGATTTTTCATACAGATCTTCAATCGGCCAAATGGTAAGGGAATGTAATGTATGAATTGTGATTGTTATCTCTCTTAATCGTACAATCTTACGTCCTTCAATCTGACAGTCTCCCTAACTAAATTTTCCTGTCTTTTCTCTGCAGGATTTTCCCATATCTACTTCTGTATGAGATAGAGCTTAGAATAAGAACAATCATGTAAAAAAAAAACACTTTGAAAAAGAGTTAAAAACATATTTAATTTTAAAAGGGAAAAAACTAAGTAAGTGGATAGTCCTTAATCCGGGGAGTTTCGAAGAAATACTTTCGTTCTGATCAGAGGGTAGGAATTAGAAAAATGCGGGATCAGGTTCTGCTTGCAAAAGTATTAAATGAAACTAATAGTTATAAAGTTATACATCTTACTTGATAATAAAAAGTGAAGCAGAGAGAATAGGGGGAATAAAATAGTGATTTTACATGAATATACACCCTGGTGATGGGTAAAATATTCAATGATGGTAAAATCCAAAGACGCAGGATCCAATATATATATATATATATATATATATATATATATATATATATATATATATATATATATATATACTGGTAGCCAAACTGAATTCTGAAATGTTCATATTTTGGGGCTGCACTACATGAATGTTTTCAGGTTTTTTTTACGATTATAATAATATTCTATCGTAAAAATTTCATGACAATCTGTAAAAAAACTTATGTTTTCAAAATAAATAAATATGGCAAATTTTGCATGCGTTTTTATATATAGTGCCCGGCAGACCAGCTTCTCCTTTGCTGCTTTGGTTGTCTTCCCTGTTGCTTTGCTAGGCGCCTTGTATTATTGAAATCTTTTCAATACCAACGTTTTCTAAATTACTGTTACTCTATTTATCGAGAAAATATCAAACGATTCTAAACGTATATTATGTGATTATTTATTTTCTTAATATTTGATTGATGAATTCTGGCAAATGTGCAATTAATTCTTCCGATAATAAAATTTTGAGTCCGAATGACGGTATAGTATGCGTATTTTATTCCCGAAATATATTCAACAACTGCAACAACTTATTCATTATAATCTTATATTATAAATAATCTTTTTTTATTGTTTAATTTGTAGAAACCTTTACATTATTTAACGTAGAATCTCGTATCTATTTTCTGAATTAATTTAATACACGTTCCAGAAATAAATTGGCAACTGATAAGCGTTGCAGGTTGTGTCAAGAATTCACGTTATCTATTTTCCGCGTTAATAAACTGCAAAATTTAATACAACACTTCACTAAAATTTCTGAAAATCGATAGTTCAATTTATGAAGTATCTGGATCGTGTTTTCTTGAGCAGAGTCATCGCGGTTTACAGAAAACGCTAGAGGTTTCTAAAGCGCATAGTAATTTGAAGCTTATACAAAACATATTTAAAAAAAGAACACTAATTTAAAAAAGATAAATATCAATTAAAATATAACAAATATTATTTGCTGTCGTCTCCTATTCTAAAAAAAATAATATTTTCGCTTGACGTAGACATTTTTTTTTATTAGAATGTATTTCTTTTAATGTTTAATAAAATTGTACAATAATTAATATGCATATCTTCCTATTAATTTTTGATCGAAATTATTTCTATTTCTCAATTTGGATCTCATTAAATTTGCTATGTACTTTAAGAATTAATATATTTTCATTGTAAAAATTAAAGCGTAAAATTGTATGCATTTTTAAAAAAAGTATTTAAACCATTACAAAGATAGCATAATTAGTTAATTTTTAAATCTTCAATGGAAATCTCAGCATATACAAATTAAGTTTATAAAACGATGATCTATTTAAAATCAAGAACGGATTAAAATTTGTCGACAAACTTATTTGTAGATGATTGATAGGATAAACAATCTATTAAGAACTGCAGCTCTATTTGAGGTAATTTTCTCTAATCGTGTCGGTAAAATAGATCTGATCCGAAAAAGAGAAATACATTCTTCTGTAATTCTGATTAGTAGTCGTTGACATTTGGACTTCATAAAATTGAAAAAAATGGTAAGATATTTATTTATCTATCCATCTATCTTTCGGTCTTTCTCGTTATATATATATATATATATATATATATATATATATATAGGTAAATATTTACAACGGACACACACATACACACACACGCATATATATATATATATATATATATATATATATATATATATATATATATATATATATATATATATGTGGTATCCTACGGCCAGGTTGCGATAAGCTTTGTTAGTGGTTAACTTGTGTAAATTAAAAAAAAGGTTTGATCGGTTTATGCTTGTGAATAAGCAGGTTAATACCTGGCGCATGGTTTTGTGCCCGTGCACAATACAAAACCACTTATGCAATAACTAAATTGAACGTCGTGCATAATGAGACCTTTCTAAATGTTGATGAAATATTTACTTTTTAGATAAATTATTAATTAGGTAATCAATATAAAACTCGTCATCTATACTTGAACACAAATCGGCAACAATTTTATGAGAAACAAAATATGCAATCAATATAATTCCATTAAAACACTGCTATCTTTTAATAGTTAAATATATGAACTTCTTGCACGGTATGATAACAATCCTGACCATTTTGAAATAACAAGCACACCGTATTTTCTCTTTCTGTATGATATAAAGTAAAGAATGCGGCCATCTATCCTATCTATGATCGAAAGGATTAAATTTGATTTCGATCAATACCGGCTCAAATTGACAAAGATAATTAGCGCATACGATTAAACAGCAAAATACATATGAGAACAGTAATAATCTGGATAGAAATTCATAATAATAACGCAGTGGATAAAGTATGGGTTATCGATCTGTAAGTTGCTCTCTACTTGAGGTTGAACGTTTAATCCAGATTCCGGGGTGGCACTCCAAAGACATTTTCGAATTTTTACCTAGTCATGGCTAATCTTACGAGGGCAGACTACGTCGAATAATTCAAAATAATACAGAATGTATACTTAGCACAAAAGTACCGTGTAATCTATTACTTAGAAACAAGATCATTCATAGCTAAATGAAACGTAGCCATTTGAAACGCAAGCACAAATTTAATAGTTAATAACATAATATAACCAAATAATTGTTGAATATTAAGAAATAATAATTCAGTTAATTAATTAAAATGCATAAATATCCGCACGTATCGGAAATACATTTTAACAATAAAAAATAAAATAATTCTTGACTTAATAAAACGGACTTTACTATACATTTCGCTAAGCAACACACTGAATGCTGTTTCTATTGAGATTCCTTGGATGATGAGCAGCCTTCTACCTTAATTGCTGCAAGACATTGCAACCTCATCCCTGTTTCCTGCTTCTATGATCGTAGTAACATGAAGAAATCTAATATGGGCAGAACATTCACTGTCCAATTCTCCACAGTCCCATGGCAAACCCGATACTAAATAGTAGCCTATTATCTCCCAACTTACATCAGTACTTATTTAGAAAGAAGATAAGAAAAAATCCCACAAAACTTTTAGTTCAATTAACAAAATCAATAGGTACAGAAAAGTATGAAACACGTCTATAACTAAGTGAAAAGCGTAAATCACACTGAACACAAATCGATATTTTACTGCAAAAATAAGAAAACCAGTTATTTTCTAACGGTAATATAGCTGCAAGTCAAACTTGAAAACGAAAGATCAATAAGTTACGCAACCCGATCGATACTTAACAGAAAATCGATTTAAACGAAAGACAAATCAATAAACAACTATAAAATCAAAAAGACTCCATTGTTAGGAAGAATTTTCTGTTGATGTTAAGCATGAAAGAAATCTATAATCGATAAACTACCATTGATATCTACTTGAACGCATCACGGAATGAATAGGTAATTAAGCATATATCTATTATTAAATAATATAAAAATTGATAGGGAACATAAGATCCAGTTTGACAATAGCTAGTTAATAGTAAGACAATTGAAAACCTGTTTCTTGAAACGCGATATTTATAGAGTTTATGTATTTTGCAGATAAATTGATATGTTATTCGTACAATGTCTCGCCACGGCTTAATTATGTTTTATTTCGGGTCCTTAGTATTGCATAAGTTTACATGGGTGTCCAATTAATATACATTCAATCGTAAAGTAAACAAACATTATTAATCAATATTGTATCGATTCTGTTTGATGTTTAGTTTTAAGATAGGAAAAATATAAAGGCTTTTTGGTGATTATCAATCGTACCTCTTCTTTTATTAAATCGCTCAATTATAAGAATATTAAAATAATATGCTAAGGTAGACTCTGAATTGAACAGAAACTAATTCCATTTATACTCAAATGCTCTAGTACTGAGCTATATCTCCAGATTACAATCAACTTGCTTGTTTAAAGAAGAAATGATTTGCGAACATGTTATTTCATTTGACCGAAATAACATAAAATATTTCCGATAAAATTATTTTTTTTTATCTATAAAAGAGACAAACAATACGAACTATCTGATTTGTTTTTGATTTACCGAAAATTATTTGCTGAGATTTGATTATTTCCCTTGCCTGGATTACAATAGAAAATGGCAAATCAGAATATTTATTCTGTTTTATCTAAAATAGTTGGGGGGGTTTCTATCGAAAAGGCTGTTTCAAGATCGTATTTTTTCGTCATTCTATTATTAGCGGATAAATTTATGTCCCAAACATATCTAACTGCACTCACACACACAAAGTGATTTTTTATGAAAGTGTATATATATATATATATATATATATATATATATATATATATATATATATATAAGTATGTATAGTTTTTTGAATCTACTTATAATTTTAAATATCATAAATAATGACGTCGACAACTTTCGATACGTAAGTACTGCTTAGTTGTAAGTGTTCATATATATATATATATATATTTATATATATATATATATATTTTACTACTTCATTTAATCATACGAAAGTATAAATTTATGCGTAAACTTAAAGTATTTACTTAAACAGTGCTCAAAACGTAGGTAGATCTATGTAGCATGTTATAAAACATATGGCCATTAAGGTACACCGAATAATTCGCGTTTCATCCAAGCAAGGATTAGTCAGGGTGAGGATTCCAAGTGCGGATGAAACGCGGAATATTCTGTGTACCTTAATCGCTATATATATTTTATAACTTTATATATATATATATATATATATATATATATATATATATATATATATATATATATATATATATATTAAAATTAACTACAAAGAAATGTTCGTGTTTCATTTTCGTGAGGATGTCCTGAGGAATGCTAATGGAGATGAGACTCGGAAAATTATGTGTAGCTTGATTACCATATATACTATCGAATCATCATGTATATATATATATATATATATATATATATATATATATATATATATATATATATATATATATATATACAGTGATGATCATATTTATTGGCACGGTAAAATAAAAGTTAAATTTTGTCTAATAAATTCTAAAAAAGGGATTAAATTAAAGAAAATAACAACGTATATTATGTATTTTTAACTGGCCTTTTCGATGCAGCAATCGGATTTTAGAAAAAATAAATAAAGGAACAACAAACATAATTGCAAAAAACCCTTGTTCAAAATTATTGGCACGATTTATTTAAGTGACTAAATTATAATTTTCAATCGCCATGGTTAAAACTAAGGAACACAGCGAAGACGTCAGGAAGCTTGTTGTAGCATGCCATACCAATGGGGAGGGTTATGATAAGATTTCAAAGAAGCTAAACCTTCCCAAATCCACTGTTAGAGCCATAATAAACAAGTTCAAATCGCAAGGCCACGTTATGAGTTTAGAGGGTAGAGGGAGAAAAAGGATTCTTTCCCCAAGAGATGAACGGAAAATTGTTCGACATGTAAAACAAAACCCAAGGATCTCTGTTGGGGAGATTGTTGATGAACAGAGCACCTCTGGGGTGAATGTATCTCGACATACAGTTGGTAGAGTTTTGAAGAGAGCTGGTTTAAAAGCATGTCGTCCGAGAAAGACTCCCTTATTGAAGCCTATGCACCTGAAAGCAAGGCTAGCCTTTGCAAAACGTCATATTGATAAAGATGTTGCATTCTGGAAACGTGTTCTATGGACTGACGAAACGAAAATAGAGTTATTTGCCCATAATAAAGTGTCTTATATTTACAGAAAATCTGGCGAAGCTTTCCTGCCTAAGAACACCATACCCACAGTGAAGAACGGTGGAGGCAGTTTGATGTTTTGGGGATCCTTTGCTGCCTCTGGACCAGGGCGACTTGTTAAGGTCACAGGTAGCATAAAAAAGGAAGATTATGTTAAAATATTGGATGAAAACCTGAAAGACTCTGCTAAAGAGCTCTCACTTGGTCGTCGTTGGTGGTTCATGCAAGATAATGACCCAAAGCATTCGGCTAAACTGACTAAGAAATGGCTTGAGGACAATCATATTAATGTTTTGGAGTGGCCATCACAAAGCCCAGATCTTAATCCAATTGAAAATTTATGGAGAACATTAAAATTGAGGGTAATGCAAAGGAAGCCTAAGAATCTTATTCAATTGGAGGATTATTGTCAGGAAGAGTGGGCTAAAATTACTATGTAAACTATGAAAAGCGACTGAGGAAGGTAATCAAGGCCAAAGGCTATACAATTGATTATTAAATAAATCGTGCCAATAATTTTGAACAAGGGTTTTTTGCAATTATGTTTGTTGTTCCTTTGTTATTTATTTTTTCTAAAATCCGATTGCTGCATCGGAAAGGCCAGTTAAAATACATAATGTACTTTGTTATTTTCTTTAATTTAATCCCTTTTTTAGAATTTATTAGACAAAATTTAACTTTTTTTTTTACCGTGCCAATAAATATGATCATCACTGTATATATATATATATATATATATATATATATATACATATGTATACATCGACATACAGTACTGTTTCGCTGTTTCACAGCTCATCAGTGCGGCTAGACAGGAAACTACCTCAAGCCAGGATTGAAACCCGACCGCTTGTACGGCAGTCAAAGCTCCTAACCATTACGCTATTTGCGGCTGCTTGGACGAGTAGTGAGTTTTTAACGATGTTTTGATATCGTCCGAAATACCTCCGCTCGATTTGTTTACACAAAGAGCGTCGCTTATATGCTAATGGTAATTCGTGTTTCACTTCTCAATATGCTCAACTCAAGGTGAGGAGCACTATAGTCATCCACATACAGTACTCTTTCGCTGTTTCACAGCTCATCAGTGTGGCTAGACAGGCAACTACCTCAAGCCAGGATTGAAACCCGACCGCTATGTATATATATATATATATATATATATATATATATGTGTGTGTGTGTGTGTGTGTGTGTATACACACATACACACATACATTCATAAAAATAAGAAACATGTATTCTTGCCTTTTTTTGTTCGTTCTATGTTTTGTTCAAGATCTGATTGATGTATACAAAAAAAACACGTTTCACACAGGAGATTTCCTATAAAATATACTTGCACAACTTTTCTTTCATTACCCCTGTATAATTCTATTAATCGGATGGAAACTTCATTACATAAGCAAACTTAATAACATATTACATTAAACTATCTTTTTAAAATATCTCCATTTCATTTACGCTTTATGTAATAGAAATAAAAGCATTTATTTTTTTAAAAATTGGTTAGCTTATTTTTTGTAGATTTAACTTATTTTTAATTATTTGCTAAAGGCGGCAAAACTTATGTTTACAAAACGAAAGTAAACACGCCAAATACAGTAACGAAATGATAGTTTAGTAACTTCGGCGAACAAATTTGAATATTTGTAAGACACATTTCCCAAAACATAATAGCAAACAAATGGTTACCTTTCCTCTTGCAACGTTTAATTCTTTTATCCGAAGCATGTTTAAATTCTCTCGGAAATAATTATGTAAAGATTCCCTGAATAGTAAATGCATCAGATAGTATGCGAAAACAAAATTGGGATAAAACTTTGAAGACTTAGGAAACATTTAGTAAAATGTAATGTAAATCATGTCTACGATTTTATATCCACAGAAAACAACTAACATTTTTACTAGTATTGACGTTGCAGGGTGAATTTAATTCACGCAAAAATATAAATAATGTTATATTGAAATAGCAAGTTTATCAAATATATCGTCTCAAGATGAAATATATTTTTAATTTTATTTATTAATTTATTAATTTTCGTTGATAAAACATTTTGATGTTTAATTGTTGAGAAAATATCCATTTTCTGCTAATGGGGTGTGTAAATTTAGTTCATAATATTTTCGGGAAAATTGCTTTTTAATCATTCAAAGCGCTCTTTATATACAAGTTTAATAAAACGTGTGTCCAAAATATAGATTATTTTTCATATATGTAGTTATTGAAATATAATTCTAAAATTGTAAACATTTTAATACAAAAGAAATTAAAACAGTATTGACAATAGAAACACATTGAAATCTAAAACTCAAAATAAAATAATAGTTTCCCTGCCGAAAATATAAACTACGAAATATTTCACAAATCAATACAAGAAAAAACATATGCACATTTCACATGCTCTTCCCCACACGCGAATAGACAAACACAGATACACTCATAGGACGAAGTAGACAAAAAACTAAACACTTCCACACAACTAAATGTCATAAAAAGAAAAAAATAGAAGCAAAGAAGACTGAGCCCAAAACTTCAATTTCCTTCTCCTGCAAAACCTGGGGAAGGGTTAAACAAAATCGAATTTTAAACTGTTTAGAGGGACATAGTATTTTTGTACTCCTTGAGAAAAGCGTTTATCATTACAATGGTTTTACCAAAAGATTTATTTTTACAAAATTTCTGAAGAGGACTTTTCAAAAGACATAAAAAGATCGTCCGAAACGCGTCAATTTAAAAAAATATATATATTTCAAAATTTTGAAAAATGAAAATATAAAATAATAAACTAGTATAAAAGCATAACAATTGTTGGTGATTCTATTTATTTAAAGATATATTTTCTTCTGGTAAAAAATCCCTATTCCCATTTTACACACATACACACACATACCCACACACACACATATACATATATATATATGAATCTATATATATATATATATATATATATATATATATATATATATATATATATATATACTTGTTTTATAGATGTGTTTCTTGATGTAAATCCAATGAAATGAGTACAGAGCTGGTATATAATCTATTTATTATACAAACATTATTGGTTATATACGTGCATACATGTTTGTGTGGAATCTCAGTTTACAGAGACTTACCTCATCAGACGAAAACATAGATATTATTGAAACTAGAATCAAGGTTCATTCGTTTCACATAAAATACATACGGGTGTGATTTACAGAAAATTAAAGTGATACAGATACCTTTCTGCTGTGACAGCTAGATCAGATGCGTTCATATTTCTATTCTTTCCTTCGCCATTTTGCAGCCCTACCCCCTTTCTTCACTGCACCTTCCGCCAAAGCATCTACTGTCGATATTCATTAATTATACACTTCAGTTATTAAGTTAGAACCTATATCTAAAATTTCAAGTTTTTAGACCCTAAATTGTCGGAGGAGTCTGGTAGATTTCTCAAAGGCCAAATCGTTGCACTTTGACACCTTAACAGCTAAAGTTTTGTCCGAAAACTGATCACAAAGATCTATCCTAATCTCAGTACACTGTATATCAAATTTTGAGTCTGTAGACTTAAAATTGACAAAATTATTGCGAAGGGAAATGTACACACACATAAACACACAGACACCCCCAAAGTCACGTTCACTTTGTATAGATACTAGCATTTCAGCGCGGCGTTGACCGAGTGTTTGGAAGTGTATGTTGCGCTCGAACCCGTACCCTGAAGGAGGAAAAGAATGGGGGAAACCCTGACGTCTTTACTGTTACAACCACTGCCAAACGGGAAGTGACGTAGGTTTAAATTAAGGCCAGACAATCAGAAGGAGAGGATGACTATCAAAAATATTGGTGAAAAAAGAAAACCCTCCCTGTTGAAAAGTGCCCAGTTGAAGGTGGAGATATTTATGTTTTTAGCCAATTTTTCGATATTTTTCGTCTGAAAGGTCGTACTTCAAAACGATACTGAGCTTGGTAAAATCGGTCGCCTCTGTCGAATTTTTAGGCAGACTTGGAGACATACATACACACATACATACATACATTTATATATTGGTAACTAAAAATTGTCGACCCAAACGGATTGAAAAGGTTGCCCGATCCCTGAATACGATTTATGTAAAATTTCAAGTGTCTGAGTATTTTGGTAAAGAGCGCAGACGTCATTTTTTTTAAAGTTTGACCCGTATTATGACCCCTTACAATTTATTGTTTTGATCTCAAATCAATTTATTAAGTTAGATCTATGTCCAAGGAACCTATATCTAAAATTTCAAGTGTTTAGACCCAACATTGTCGTCGGAGTTTGGTAGAGTTTCCAAAGGTCAAACTGTTGAAGTTAAACACCTAAACACTCAAATGACTGGCCGAACACCTATTACAAAGATTTTCCCAAATCTCAGTATATATAAAATTTCCAATCTGTAGATTAATACTGAGAGATTATTGCGCAGGGAAATGTGCATACACGTATACAGACATACAGACAGGTAGACACACAGATACACAGACACGTTCACTTTTGTATATATATATATATATATATATATATATATATATATATATATATTAAGTAATGTGATTAATAATTTAAAATTTAAAAATCAAATTATAATTAAATTAAAAATCCGTTTCATAAGAAGGAACAATAACAAAGTCAATTATCTGTACGATCGTTTCGGAAAACAATGCGTTTTATTGTGGTATACATCAAGTTATGTACAATAATTACATATAGTTTTTTAATAAGCAAGGTCTCCTCGTCAGCAAATTTTGAAGGGTTTTATTGAATTATAAAGACACCATAAATAAACCTAGCATTAAAAGTTAGGCAGATGAATCTTTTAATTTTTCGCTTTTTGAAATCAGGAACTATGGTTAAAATATTCATTTAGATGTTTGCTATAGCTTTTTATCTTATTGAATGCATTTACGCATCGTCTCTCATATACTGGATTAGTAAAGAATTTATGAACAAAATATCCCCTCGCGAATTTACAGATTTAATATGTTATAGTATATCTTTCGTCTGGTTTCTCGGTCTTACCGTATTAAAAGACAAGCAGGTATCTAATCTGGTAGAGTACCCGGATTCGTGATGTTACTTGAGGTAAAAAAAAATTCTAAGAGATGCCGCACTATTTTTTGTTAAATCCAATATGAGTTAATCTAATCGAGGAGATCGTATTTGCGCCACGAATGCAATATGATTTTGAATATTTAATCAGTGTATGATTATAGCGTAAAGTATCATTTTTCCAGTTTGTTCTTGCATATCCCTATCCAGTTAGACTTTACATACGCGAGGACAATGTCTGAATATTTGCAATTTCATACTTTCTCCTCTTGATCTTATTTTATCTTCCTTATTTCTTTTACTGCGTTTTAAGAAATATGGACAACTGTATAAATATATTGCACGTGTCATTATATTATATTCTTATAGTTAAATATTAATAGTTACATTTTATTAAATAATGGTGAGTACATGTTCTAATATGATTATAAAAGAAATATAAATGTTGAAATCGAATTAGTAATAGGTTGGAGAGAGTGGTCCTGACAATGGTCACGAAGAGGTAAACTGTCGACACTGTCTCGATAAATAGTGTATTTCGTGAGTTTAGCAAATAATAAAAAAAATAGGCGGGAGTTATGACTGAAAGCTTGTAGTTAGGAAATTTTTGAATTAAAAGTTCCCTTTCGATAGAAAGTGTTTATTTTAAACTAATGGATAGAACGGCATAATATTTTTAAACTAATGGATAGAACGGCGTAATATTTTAAACTAATGGATAGAACGGCATAATATTTTAAACTAAAGGATAAAACGGCATAATATTTTAAACTAATGGATAGAACGGTATAATATTTTAAACTAAAGGATAGAACGGCATAATATTTTACACTAATGGATAGAACGGCATAATATTTTAAACTAAAGGATAGAACGGCATAATATTTTCAACTAATGGATAGAACGGCATAATATTTTAAACTAATGGATAGAACGGCGTAATATTTTAAACTAATGGATAGAACGGCATAATATTTTAAACTAATGGATAGAACGGCATAATATTTTAAACTAATGGATAGAACGGCATAATATTTTAAACTAATGGATAGAACGGCATAATATTTTACACTAATGGATAGAACGGCATAATATTTTAAACTAAAGGATAGAACGGCATAATATTTTAAACTAATGGATAGAACGGCATAATATTTTAAACTAATGGATAGAACGGCGTAATATTTTAAACTAATGGATAGAACGGCATAATATTTTAAACTAATGGATAGAACGGCATAATATTTTTAAACTAATGGATAGAACGGCATAATATTTTAAACTAATGGATAGAACGGCATAATATTTTTAAACTAATGGATAGAACGGCATAATATTTTAAACTAATGGATAGAACGGCATAATATTTTTAAACTAATGGATAGAACGGCATAATATTTTAAACTAATGGATAGAACGGCATAATATTTTTAAACTAATGGATAGAACGGCATAATATTTTAAACTAATGGATAGAACGGCATAATATTTTTTAAACTAATGGATAGAACGGCATAATATTTTAAACTAATGGATAGAACGGCATAATATTTTTAAACTAATGGATAGAACGGCATAATATTTTTTAAACTAATGGATAGAAGTGCGTAATATTTTAAACTAATGGACAGAACGGCATATTATTTTAAACTAAAGGATAGAACGGCATAATATTTTAAACTAATGGATAGAACGGCATAATATTTTTTAAACTAATGGATAGAACGGCATAATATTTTAAACTAATGGATAGAACGGCATAATATTTTTAAACTAATGGATAGAACGGCATAATATTTTTTAAACTAATGGATAGAACGGCATAATATTTTAACCTAATGGATAGAACGGCACAATATTTTAAACTAATGGATAGAACGGCATAATGTTTTAAACTAATGGATAGAACGGCATAATATTTTAAACTAATGGATAGAACGGCGTAATATTTTAAACTAATGGATAGAACGGCATATTATTTTAAACTAATTTTGTCTCGATGCACCAGTTCACAACATCCTTATCAAATACTATTTGTCCAAGATAAACATCAAACCAGTTCCTCATCCTCCCTAGAGTCAAGACTTTTCTCCTTGAGACGTTTAGTTTTCCCAAAGCTCAAGGAAAACGGTAGCGGATGTCGTTATGATATAATTTAGGAGATGAAAGAATCTGTTACGAAGGTCATTGACACGCACATAAATAAATGATAACTTGCAGAACTGATGGAACGGTTTGCCAAATGCATTGTAGCCGGAGGAAGTTACTTCGAAAGAGGCTAAAGCTTCACTATGTACTTTCAATGTGATGAATTATACCAAAAATATATAAATATTTATCATTTCATTGTTTTATTTTTTCATAAAATCAATAGTGTATTATTTATGAAAAAAGCAAAGACAGGAAAAACGGGACAACTTTTTTATTGGTTCATTTATCAGTTTGTTTTTAGATATTTAGTGATTTCGTGTGACATTATATTTATCTACTTATCCAAAGCATGATTGCAGAATGTGACTATGCTCTACAAAATGTTGCCAGGTATTCATGTATCAAAGATGCACACATCCAGCAGATTAAATAGGCATTCAGTAATACAAAAAGATATAAGAGGTGCCTTAAATAAGTTTTTAAACTTTTTGTAGAGAAAATTTAAATTGTTTCAGACCCTTGAAAATTAAGTATGTTATTGCTATACCTCGTAAGACATTGCTGACCGATTGTTTATGATTGCAAATTAAAAGAGACAGCTACAGCAGGAATTTAAAATACACTGAACTATTTTGATTGCCACAGCTGATGATTTTCGAAAAAATGCAATTACATGTAGGGACACATTAGAAGATTGATATAAAATTCTGCGCAAAACTAAGAAACATGGCACAGACACGAATGAAATGATTTATACTGCCTTTGAAAGATTCTCCGTGAATGACCATCAGTCTTAGAGTTTCATAAGAGAGTCAAGATATGCAAGGCGTCCGTGAGGGATGTGGGACGGGTAAGGAAGTCCGACCAGCAGAGTTGATTAATCAAAAAATGAATGGATAAGGATCGTAGCGTGTATATAGAGGCAATAAATGCACAGTTTGATTTCAGTGAGGAACAGTAAACACAATTATTCGAAAAAAAAAACTGACGGTGCTTTAGATTTTCCCGAAGTTTAACCCAAAAATGTTTGGAGAATTCCATACATGTCACATACTATTTGACGAAGATGGCCAATAAGACTGTTTCGAACACTGTCTGTGACTTCTGGTTATAATAAAAGCTCAAAAAATTGCTTAATGCCTGTTAATGCTTCATGGCACATATTGGCTAGTATCGCTGATTTTCCCTGTGAAATGTCAGTGTCCATGATTAATAAAAGTAAGTGCATAACAAAATATTTTTCATATATAAGTACAGTTATTACTGTTAAGAATCAAATAATATACATATGTTATAGAATAAAACATAACATAAATTTATGAGAAAAGTCACAGAACAAAAGTTTATACACACATATGTAGATAGATGTACATACATATATACAATGTAACATAATACACACACACACACACATATATATATATATATATATATATATATATATAGAGAGAGAGAGAGAGAGAGAGAGAGAGAGAGAGAGAGAGAGAGAGGGAGAGAGAGACAGAGGAGGGGCAGGAGAAAAAAAGATCACAAGGAGGCGGAGGAAAAGGGTGTGAACATGAAAAAAAGTAGGAAAAGAAGAATGAAACACTCATACAATAGCTTAGGAAATTTCAAAAATCTACATAACGAAAAAATATAGATTGAAAAATGTAAAGCAATTTGATGTTGCGAAAGAGTTTTTATTGATTTAACACTAACTTCTAATCAAAATTGAACACAATCGATTAGTTTGTTTTCGAAATGAAACTCTACTAAAAATGTATCATCTCAGGCAAGTTATAATAAAAGTTAATATCTAAACACATACACACACACACCTCTCTATCTCCATATTAATCTCTCTGTCTTTCTCTCTGCGTCTCCCTCTCTTTATATATATATATATATATATATATATATATATATATATATATATATATATATATCATATATATATATCATATATATATATATATGTATGTCAAAACATCGTAAAACTCATGACTCACGCAGCAGCCGGCAATAGGGTAGTGGTTAGGAGCCTTGACCGTCGTACAGACGGTCGTGTTTCAGTCATGGCTTGAGGTAGTTGCCCGTCTAGTGTATCTTTGTACAAATCTTTCAGAAAATAGTGATAATTTTTAACTTAATCTCATCTTAAAAATGGCATACCGGGATTCTATTATTATATTAAGTTCATAGGCCAAAGTTACGTTCAAGGCTTAGATTTCTCTTTCATATATATATGTATATATATATATATATATATATATATATATATATATATATATATATATATATAGATAGAGAGAGAGAGAGAGAGAAATAGATGCCACAAAGAAATGTATAATGTCTAGACTATTAGGGACTATGTTACGATACGTTATCACGCCTTTTCATACTCATTTAATTGTTATAATAAAATCCTACATTTAATCCTAAGAAACAATATTATCAATATAGAAAACACACACACACACACACACACATGTATATATATATATATGTATATATATATATATATATATATATATATATATATATATATATATGAAATAAATTCCACAGTCAAACAACGTCGCAGTTCGCAATAGCCATGACAGTCAAAGAACCGGAAGTCCAAGACTCGAGTTTCGCCCTCATTTGGGCTCATCAGTTACACACATCTTAACTCAGGATTCAAAACCCGAGCCTCTTGCACGCAAGGCAAGCACTCTATCAACTGAGCAAACGCCCTGCACACAAGAATTTCTATTAACCAACACAGATCAAGCAAGCCGCGCCGAAATCCGACTATATATATATATAATGGCGTTAGAGCATGTATAAACTACAGACAACATCTAAATGAATTGCTCTAGGATTATTCCGGTTTTCTAAGGATGAACTATTTTAAGGTAAATAAATAAATATATATATATATATATATGTATATATATATATGGGTATGTATATATATATATATATATATATATACTTATATTTGTTGAAATTATCTTAATAGCATCTTATTATAACATTATACATACTCTAAACCCAGCTATGCAATTTTATTCTAACTTTTATTATTAACCAAAATTACTTTACTTATCTACATCATTAATTAACTATTTTCCTTATATTTTAATATTTTCCAGATTCAGGTTTATTTATGGTGTCTTTTATTTTTACAAAAAAAGAACACCCAAAATTTGACTGATGAGGAGACTTTATTTTCAAAAACTATATGCTAAAATTATTGTCCTTGACTCAATGTCTGTCACAATAAAAAAAATCTTTCCGAACCGATCGTACAATGCATTGGTTTCGTTGTGTTCCTTCTTATGAAACGGATTTTTATTTTTTAATTTTGAATTTGAATTATAAATTATCAATCACGTTACCATATATATATGTATAAGTCTATATACATATATATATGTATACGTCTATATACATATATATATGTGTATACATATATATACATATATATTTATACATATATATATATACATATATATGTATACATATATATTTATACATATATATACATATATATATACATATATATATATATATATATATGTATATATATGTATGTGTATACATATATATACATGTATAAATATATATATAGCAATTTCTCCGTGAAATATATATATATATATATGTGTATATATATACATATATATATATATATATATATATATATATATATATATTTAACGAAAATTTGTATTGTTGATTATCTAAACTGAGAAGAAAAATGATTTCATTTATTTTTTTTGGTTCAATGGCACAATTGATGACGTCCTTACAAATATGCTTTAAATAAGCCACGTACAACGGAATGGTCGAAACAGCAACCTACCATTTTATTATATTAAATATACAAGGTATCTATTTAGTAAAACGAAAAGCAGACCACAATCATGGTGAACTTACATAATAAAATAATGGAAGAGATTGTTTCGAAACTATCGTCCTTTGCAATACCTTCACATATCTTTGCGAAACAGAAACAATGATATCAAAACAATAAAAGTTAAAACAGCGTGAGGTTGATTAATTATTCAAATTAGACTCTAATTAATAGAAGTAAGATAAATTTCCAAACCCTGTTCCTGCTAGTGAATAAACTTTATTTTAATGACCTTTTAATATGATATTTTTATAATTCGATCGTTACATCTGTGCATTGTTATTGATTCCAACTAAAAGTAATATATAATCATCAACAAATTTTTGAATTAGCGCTTTAAAATGCTAATTTAAATTAATCAAAATTCATTACTACTAATTGATTAAATAACTCTCGAATTACATATTGTAAGTATTCATCCACACACACACAAACATACATACAGCACATACATGCACGTACATATATATATATATATATATATATATATATATATATATATATGTATATATATGGGTGTGTACAAAAATAAAAGGTATACACGTCAAAGTTGTACATCCTAGATATAAACGTGGGTATAATTTGAAAAAAAAATACATACACATCTAGTGCGCTTGAAAGCCAAATCACAAAGTAATATTAGGAAAATAAACAAATATTTTACTTGTCTGAAATTTAAAATACAACTAGATTTCGGAGCAACACACTAATCCTTAATTATCTGTCCATCTCAGCGGAGTACTATTCCCATTGTTCTATGCATATACATGAATATTATACACACACGCTTATATATATTTACATATTTACACACACATATATATATATATGTATTTGTATCTATATGTATATATATATATTTTTCACAGATATATATATATGTATTTGTATATATATATATATATATATATATATATATATGCGTGCCTATATGTATGCATCTAGATAGATATCGAACCGCTACGTGTTTTTATTTAATCAAAACTATTTTTGTTTATGCTGGTGTAAGTTTACTTTTTTTGTTACGAAACTACACATCGGATCAATTGTAATTAATGCGTTTTCCTAGACACAGAAGTATTGTTGTTGGATGTGATTCTTTTTTATTTGCTCACAATTTATACTGCGACAATAAGTATAAATCTTTTAATATACATTTAATTTACAGTCAATTTATTTTGTTGTAATATATATTTTAGTTACAACATTATTACTGTTGGCATAAGATGTTTAATCATATATATATATATATATATATATATATATATATATATATATATATATATGTATGCATATATATATGCATGTATATTTTCAAACAACATACATATATACATATATATATATATATTTATATATACATATATACATATATATATGCACATATATGTATATTCAAACCAATACACACACACACACATATATATATATATATGTGTGTGTGTGTGTGTGTGTGTGTCTGGCTAGTTATTTTTGTGTATATCCGTTAGAAGCGTTGAGTGAAATTTGAAGAATAAAACAGGTATAAATACATTTGAAGACAAAACTGCAACGGGATTTTTGTTTATAAAATAAACGGGTGTTTATTTTCAAAGAAATATATTTCGGAGTAAGACTTCTATATCAATCTTTTTTTCCTCTTCTTACTCGGCATGGTGTAGTGGAAGATAGTTAGATGAAGAGTCCCCATGATGCTGTTAACGGCGGTTTTTTATGATACCGGATAGGTGACGTGTGGTCGCGCATTTTGAAAATCCGGGTAGTTATTTGGTGCATATCCGTTAGAAGCGTTGAGTGAAATTTGAATAATAAAACATGTACAAATGCATTTGAAGTCAAAACTGCAACGAGAAATGTTTTATTCATTTAAGAGTAAACACCCGTTTATTTTATAAAAAAAAAAATTTATCGTTGCGCTCTTGACATGAAGATTCTAAATAGTGCATCCAAATAAAATAAAAAATATCACCACAAAATCCTGTAACTGTAGAAATAAACACGAATGCGAATCGAATGGAAAGTGCTAAGTTACATCAGTGGTATACAGTGCTCAAATGTTCACGAAGGAACCCGGAATAATAATAAATACTATATCGGTATAGTAGACAACACATTCAAGGAACGGTTTAGAGGTTACAAAATGTAATTTGAAAAATCAAACAGTAGTTACTACATCACTTACAGCTTATTATAAAGAACCCATTGAAAAGAACCTTACAACATCAATAGAATGGAATATTTTCAAAGAAGCTAAAACATGTTCATCACTTCACCCCCCCCTATTTTACGTTTGCCTTTCCGAAAATTATTAACCGTACGAATTAAAGTCAGGGATAAATTACTCAATAAAAAATTAGAACTCTCCATAAACTGCAGACATTATAATGACAATCTCCTTCGTAATCCTAATATTACCCCTCAATTTTGCCAAAATTTACAACATGGCAAGGAAACAGAAAATAATATAAGAGACATAACACCACACTGAAGTATATTTGTAGTAAATTTCAAACAATTAAAATATTTGTTTATTTTCCTAATATTATGTTGTGATTTGGTTTCAAGCGCAATTGATGCGTATGAGGGATGTGCAATAAGTAATGCCCCTGGCCCACTTCCTATAGCAGTAGAGCAACGAAACTTGTCACAGTTATTCGTCTTTCTCAATATAAGAACCATCCGGAGTTATGCATTTCGCCTATCGTTTGATGCAGCCCCGGAGACGTTTATGTAGAAGACCCCGGATTGGTCCTCCAACCACGACGTGACTTGAGAAATCAAGACTGCCTCATCTGGGAAACGCTTTCCTTTTTTGACTCATCTACTTGGCACATCTCCAAAATACTACTCGGCAACACGACGGGTTTTCACTTCTGGAATTGTGTGAGCAACCTGGGAATCCATCATGTAGACACCTTATGCATATGCAAATGGGCGTGAATGATAGTTTCCACAGACCCTGTACTAATCTTGACATCTTGGGCTATTTGGCGAATAGTAATGCGCCGATCTTCCAAAATGGAAGCCTCAACTTAACGGACAAATGCCTCATCAATGGCAGAAGGGATGGCGACCAGATTTGGGAGTTGTTTTTACAGACTCCCGGCCATGTTTAAATTCACAATGCCAGCGTTTTACAAGGTCATATGATGGGGCATTATCCCCATCAGTTTGTTTCATTTCATCAAAAGTCTCCTGCAGTGTGCGTCCTTTCAAATACAAAAAACAGATCACTGCCCGACATTCAACATGCTCCATTTCACACCTGACTCAGTTCAAACACCTGTAAAACAGAAACCAAAATTAGTTCAGAGTTGTAATTTGCCAAACAAAAAAACAGTAGAGATATAAATCATTGCGCATGCAAAATTTCGGATAGATCAGACAACTGAGTGTGGGGCAGGGGCATTACTTATTGCACGCGCCTCGTATTTTATTTTATTCAAATTAAAACAACGTTTCTATTGAACTCTCATTTTTGACAACATATATATATATATATATATATATATATTCTTGATTCTCTGAGTTTTTGTAATCTTCTTAATTCAAAATCTTTTAAGGCATTGTGACATGTAAGTCTCAATTGTTTCCTGTCAGAATCAGTTTATTTGTTTTTTTAAGTTGTCAATGGCATGTTAGTTGATGTCAGATTCTGTTTGAGCTCATCCTTTACCTCAATAGTGGGAGACTAACTGCCTTTATCCGTCTGAAGCTGACTGTAAAAAAAGTGCCTTAGGCATTCTATCATCATTCCTTCTGATTACGTGTCCGGCTCAATGTAATTGACACTATACAAGAAAACTAATTGACACTATACAAGATCAGATTCATTTCCACTGATATCATACGTTTTACAGAGATCATAATTGGTCACATTGTCTATTAGGTTAAATCTATATTCTGTGCCACGTGTGTAAATCTAAATTTTGTGTACTGTTTTTAAAATATGTACAACTGAATGATATGATTCCAAGGTAAGGCGTCCAAGTTTCAGCACCGTGCTAGTAAGTTCTTGGAACACCATCCGTGTACATTTGAATTTAGTTTCAAGGTATATGCCTCTGTCGTTCTACAAAATCTTCCGACGTTTGCCAAACGCTGATGTTGCCGTCGCATTACTATTTAGAATTTCATCGTCAAGGGGTCCGTTTGAGTTCACCACGTTACCTAAGTAAAACATTTGACATATTTATATTCTTACAATTTCTGTAATACAATAATCAGCAAAAAACTGAAATGGACGATTTTGTTTCACGCCATTCGCTTGCTTTTGAAGAGGAGACGGTTGATAAAGTATTCAGTTTTCTTAATATTTATCGTGAGTAATACTATTTGCTGGCTTCAGAAAACTTGTGTACAAGTTCTTTCGCTTCAGTATACGATGTAGCTATCAATGCAACGTCAACAGGAAATGAGATATTATTTGGGTCCTCAGCAATGATTTTGCTTTAAAGTGCCACTGTTTAGGCTCAAAAGACAAAGAGGATCGCATTGTCAGCAGCTGCGCGTGTAATTGTGAGGCAAGGGTAGCGCAATCTACACCACGCCTCTCCTGAATCGTCTTTCTGTGTCTAGTGGCATAGAGAAGTGCAAGAGGCGTAGAAACAATGCAGAGATAAGGGGAGATAACATATAGCACCCTCAAGTCGTAAATGGTCACCTATCTAGTAGTGACCAGGTTCAGCGTTGCGTTACGTCGGTGATCGAGCAGAAACCGGTGTGTCAACGTGATTCGTTCGTATATATATATATATATATATATATATATATATATATATATATATATATATATATATATATATATACATATGATGAAAATAATGGAAATAGTATTCCGACAAAATAGAGAAATAAAAAGGAACAAACCGTATTATGTGCTCATCATAAAGACGAAACGCTGATGAACACATAATACGGTTTGTTCCTTTTTATTTCTCTCTTTCACTCTCTCTCTCTCTCTCTCTCTCTCTATATATATATATATGTGTGCATATATATGTGCGTATATATATGCGTGTGTGTGAGTGTGTGTGTATATGGTTTTAAATCTCTGAAACAGCTACACGGTAAGCAGCTGATGTTCTCCGTTTTCTTACAAAATTTTACTTAAGCGTTTCATTTTCATCCTTATGTAGTTAAATTCTGTTTTAAAATTGAAGACATTTGCGAAATCGTTTTTTTTTTTGCAAGTGTAAAGTATATTTCTATTTAGCAAATTTATTTATCGTCTTTTTTTCATCCTTATATGAATGAATTCTCTTTTGTCGTCATATACGTTTTAGAAGTCAGATTATGTAGTAGCTTAGTGTCTGCGATAGGTTAAAATTAATATTTTAAATTTTTCCGGGAATTTAAACTGCATTCTATATTTTTCGTTGTGCATTCTCTATTCAAAGCGTATTTAGACTATATATATATATATGTATATATATATACATATATATATATACATATATATATATATACACATATATATGTATATATATATATATATATATATATATATATATATATATATATAAACCTGTTTATATATATTTATAAATTTATGTATTTGGTTATGTTGCTATAACTGCATTTTTATCAGTTTGCTTGTGGTTTTGTGTGGGTTAGGGTTAGATTGCCCATATTTCATGTGTTTTCATGCTATACTCTACATAGAACTTCTAGACTCTAAAATGATGTCATTGTTTACTAAACCCATGACGGAATTATACATCAGAGAGAAAATAGTCATAAAACCAAGATTCCTAAACCTAAAAATCGGCATCTGTTTTCATCACCTTCTAAAAAGAAATACGACTTATAAGACCAGCACATTCATTCTTGGCAGTTTTCACCGAAATGTGCATCTTTTTAATATTTTGGTTCATATTTATTTCTCTTTACTCATTTAAATTAGTCGAAAACAATTTTTATCGACACATAATATCGCGAAACTGTGTTTGTTTCTCGCAGTAATTTATTTCGCATTTGTGATTTTCCATCTATTTTCAATAGTTTATTTTTTTCCTATTTGTGATTTTTTAATCTATTTTCAGTAGTTTATTTTTCGTATTGGTGATTTTTCATCTATTTTCAGTTGTTTATTTTTGACACGAAAAATTCAATTGTTGAATAAGAAATAATGTCTGTGTTGTTCGTGTTCTTTATTCGATTCATTTTATGCTCAGTTTAAATAAATAAAACTTCTGGACGTCGTTCAAAATAAAATAGGAATGAAAAAAATTATTATAATTTGCACAAACAAAATGTAAGATACTTTATTAAGGAAAAAGTAATAAAAATGTCAAAGTGTTGGTAAAAACATTCTGCGGTATTTTGATTAATAGTAAATAAGATTGCTGAACATATTGGTTAATATTATTTGGAAGTATAATATTACACAGTAATCTACACAGGAGAGATTTTCTATATTAACATTCAACTTGTATAGTTTACCTTTTATCAGTACGTCACGGTTTGAAAAAAAATATCAGATACAATTTTTGTAGGCCAAATTTATTTTCCAATATATGTTTTAAACTATAATTTATCCTGGAATATCAGCTAAATTGTGTGCGATCGTTGTTGTAATCCAACCTATCATTTCTATGTGTATGGACTCTTCAACGACGACAAATCCGTTTGTAGTCAACCCGAACTAAAAGTATATCACTGTCTGCAAAAGCTGTAGCTTTAACAAATAAATAAAATTTTATCACTAGAAAATTTAATTTTATTGTTTGTATAAAAAATGCCAAACGATTTTAGTTTCTGAGAATTTTAAGTACTTCTAAACTGATCTAATTTACATCTTATAAATATTAAAAATACAATGAACACTATTTTTATAGAAATGTAAAATTTCATGTTTACTACGTGTTCTGTTCCAAAAAATATTTTTCTCATTCTGTTGAATTTCTTAGATTATTTCAACAAGCGTACAGTCTGAAATAATAACATATGTTTAAATATTCAAATATTTAATGATTACAAAAGAGTAGCGGCAATACCGGCGCACGATGTGGTCTTCCTCATGCCCACAGAGAAAACTGTTTTCACTGATAAGTATTTCATAAAAATCTTAGACGTTTTAGTATTTTAAATATATAGAATTAAGGTAAATAAATATATGAATATTTATTAGTATAATCTGATATCTATGCGTGCATGGCAAGAAAATTGCAATATAATACCATGGATAAATATACAAAGATTTATTCATTTATTCAATAAGGTATGCATCAATTGATGGGTAGGTATGTGATAACTCTTTATACTATGGTATAGTTAAGCCTAATGCTTCGGAGTACTATGGTATAGTGAGTTCTAATTTACCTTTAATATCAGATGATGTATGATCTTATTGAATAAATAAATAGCTCTATACATATAAATCCACAGTATAATACTGCCATTTTCTTTGTTTATTTATTTCTATATAAGCTTTGATACAATCTGTTGAGTTTGGGATTATCCCGATAAGTCTCCGCTTAAAAAGTTGATCTGTTTCTCTTTCTTTTAATTTCTCATGTATATATATATATATATATATATATATATATATATATATATATATAGAGAGAGAGAGAGAGAGAGAGAGAGAGAGAGAGAGGGGGGAGAGGGAGAGATAGATAGATAGATGATAGCAAGCCGACCGACGTTGACCAATTGTAAATATGCTAATGTTGTTTACATATTATAATCAACTGGGTAGGTGGTCGGCGGACGGTTTCTACAGGCGGTCAGTTCTGGCAAAGAAGCCTGGTTCATGGTATATTCGTTAAGATTATAGAACTGTTAGAAAGTGTGTAAAATCACATATAGTTATTGAAGCTAGTCGAGGGTTTGTGTGAAAGATTTTTAATCGGGATCCATAGATTGGAGTTAAGACGAATATTTCACATGAAAATAACAATAGTTTAGAGGTAGGTTGGCAACGTCTCTTCTATGGGAAAGAGATTGAATGGAAGGGATAAGAACATCACCTACTAGTTAATTTTTTTTAACTATATGAAGGTTGGATAGAGCGCACCCGGCATCTCGTTTAAAGATGTGGAAACACTACTCAAATTAGGATGTACCTGACTCTTACAGAGATAGAGGAAATCATCGGCAGTTAAATACGTACGAACAGAATACTTTTTTTTGCGATCTTAGCTAAAGATTTGATGTATATGTTCAGGGTTAAGGGTAGTCCCAGATGCGTGTCAATGCATGGAGTTATCCAAAAATTAGAACCATTAGTTTCAATTTGGGGGGGTGATCTCTATATAACTATGTGACATTTTTTTTTAGCCTTTTGCTTTTTACAAAGATTGTGCATTACAGCAAGCAACATTATGTCTAAAAACGCTGTTTTTCTCATAAAACAAAAGCTTTTATAGTATGACAAAGATTGCTTTGCTCCATCGCAGTTCTTTTTTTTGTGGTGAAACTAGTACTGATATATTTTGAATGAAACCTGTTTTATTAGGATCGATTCTAAATGCTGATTCCTTATATATATATTTGATATGTGAGATATAAACGAACAATTTTAATGTTAAAAGTTGTTTTTTTCAATTCATTTATTCGAATTTCTCCGCGCGTTTCAGACTTTCAAACCTCTTCCATGTCATCTAGCTTCAATAATATTCCAGGCACCAATATTCTGCAAAGTTATTTTCCTTTGCACAAGTTTGGTTGTCTTATATATTTCTTCTATTCCTTATTTTCATTTATAACGCAATCTAAAAGCAAAATTCACATCCCAATCATATGTCTTCATTTGACGTGACATCTACATTGAGCGGCATTGTGACTGAAAACGATAGAATTGAAAAACAGACAAATACATGACGAAACAGGTTTCTATAATTTTCTTCTATTATTGGATTTATTTTTTGCATCCTAATGTCAATTTTACCTTTTCTATAGGTATTTCCATTTCTATATGGATGTATGTGCATATGTAATATTCCAAGAATTTTTACGAGTGTCAAATTTTGAATACAGTATTTCGATGAAAATAGTTCTGTTTCAACCAGATAACTAACTAAACTAAATAAAGTAAATATAAAAAAAGTCATCGATTATATAGCATCTTAGAAATAAACGTATATGAAGCGAGATATTATTATTATTATTATTATTATTATTATTTACTCACTCATGTAGTAATAGAGGAGAGTTATTAAATCGTTCTCATTGAGAGCGACCTGCGGTGCTCCCTGAATTCTGAGTGATAACACGTCATCCCATATTTCCAGTACAATTCACCCTTCTCGATAAACTAGCAAATGTATTCTACGCCATCGCAATCGCTGCCAACCATCGATTTCTCGTTGGTAGGCACTATTGGTCTCCACTGAAATTTGAGTGTCAATAAGCTCTCAAACGTCACACTCCTCGCTGCACTCATCCAGTGGAGATCTGCTTAATGTTCTTTCTTCTCGGTCATTTATTTCTTCATGACTCTCATCGATAATTTAGTATGGCACCAATTGATATCAACCTGATTATTATTATTATTATTATTATTATTATTATTATTATTATTATTATTAGTATTAGTAGTAGTAGTAGTAGTAGTAGTATATCCGTTAACTTTATAGAGTTGTGAAGTTTTACAGCGTTTTTTTTGTGTTTTTTGTTTTTTTTGTTTACATAAAAGATCTGACTAACACTAGTGAATATAGAAAAAAGTAATTAAAGAGAGGATATATGGTGTGCCAAGCAGAACTGATTTTTGAAGTACGGTGATGTTCTGCTTTAATTCCAATAAGTCCAACTGTTTCTTAAGGTTATTTGAAATAAAGCCAAACGCATATACAATGGTTGCCACAATGAAATTGATCTTTTTTCCATGACCCAGCAATCTCCAAGCTCACTTTCTGATAATTCCATATTTTCTCATTCTCCTTGCCTGCAAGCTAGATCAATACAATGACATTCATTGGTTCTTTTGTTTAAAAGTACAATATAAAGGATTGTCTCCTATGTATACAGGCGTTCAGGGTTTCACTGCGGATGTCCAAACAGGTCTTCTGGGGGGCATTTATGGTCTGAATAATGTGGTATTTCTAAAGTTATCGTTTTTTTCCGATTGACTTGGTTAAATTTAAACGCTCTCAGCTTCTGGGTTGACCATCGAAACGTTGTCTAAGACGTTAGTATTATTTTTGTCACGTTTTTTTTTCTTTTGTTGCGTTACGGGTTCGAATTTGCCTGCCTACTACCATTTTTATCTTATTTTAACCGAAAATGCCTACCATTGTTTCGCCCCTCCACTTTACTACCACTTTTTTAAAATACCCCTCAGGGGTTTCTTACTCGATCCGGGCAACGCCACGACCCCCCCTAACAACGATTTTTTTTTATATATTCGAGCTGCCTACTGTTGTTTGGATCGCCCCAACTCTCAATACTCGGGCAACACCAGTTACCGTCGGTAGTTCTATTATAAAACAACGTCCTTGTGAGCATGGTTTTTTTCATCACAGAAGCATGTGTTGTTTTCTAGATTAGCACGTATCCGTATAATAGTGCTATTAAGCAAGCTTTTGATTTTGAAGTGGTAAGCTCAACCACGTAAACGAACTGACCTCATCCCTGTATTTCCTTGAAACAAACAATATTTCCTTAAAATACTCTTTTTAAATACGTGAGAATCCAATAGAACTTCGATTCGTATATGCGCTGCTATTTATTAGATAAATCCAGATAAATGCAAGTCCGATCATAATTTCTATTAAAGCTATACAACATTCAAAAAAGTTGGGTTTTGTACAAACGATATATTACGTTAAAATCAGTAGAAAAATAATTTTGCATCATAGTGAAATAATATAAAATGGCAGATATATTTTAAGCAATATCATAGGCCGAAAATAGAAAATTAAAATATAGAAAACTTCAATTATATGCTGTCGGGATTATTTCACCAACAAGAAGAGGGAGGGTAAGAAAAGGCAGTAAGGGCTTGCAACAAAAATGGTGGCGTTGCTTACAAGCAGTATTTTCTTGTAAAGGTAACAATAAACTGGTAACGTTTGCTGAACAACAGTAACAAGGTAATCAGTCTAAGAGACGCCAACAGACTAGCAAGCTAGATAACTAGCTTCTTAACTAATCACTAACCCGTAGTGAGACAACTCCTTTTATACATACTAACTCTCAGTGGCGAGAATTCCAACGTGATTTCCAACGGGATTAGAATGTCTATTTACCTTAGTAGGAAATTGACACCCAGTTTTTCAGTAACGGCAAAACAGCAGTTCAGTGTCTTTTCTTCCCTCCGACCCACCCCCGGTAAGTCAAATCAATTTCAATTCTTACAATGCTTCTTTTAAATATATGACCTTTGTATTGACATATTCACGATGCTATAAGATTCTCAAGTTGGTGAATGAGTTTATTTTTTCAATAAAGTCCAATTATACAAGAAGCGGACTAGAAGGTTTTCTTGTCATTAGCTGCTTAATGTAGGGGATGGCATCACTCTTTGCACATGATTACTCCACTTGCTCTTCATATTCTTCTAAAATTGAGTAGTATATAGCAAGCATATATTACGTACTTGTTTTGTAATCGTTGATATGACAACTTGAAGCATGGGTAAAATCGGTTAATTTACGTTTAAAGCGGGATACGTGCCTCGTTTAATTTTACACATCCTGGGAAGAATTTTCTCGCTTTTTAATTATATAAACAAAAGAGCTTTAAGAAAAAAAAATCCAGAGGCATTTCCGTATTGTTTTACAGAAATAATTATTTAACAAATACGTCTGCCCGGCGTATAGACATCCGTGAAAAGATGTGCGTTCCAAAGATAATGCCTTACAATTTTCCGTAAAATGTTTTAGAATAGATTTCTCATTCTATTGTTATTATATATCAAATTATTAACTCATGACCTAAATTGTTCTATTATTTATTGCAGATATTGAGAGTATGAGAGACTCCAAGAAAACCACTCATGCGTCAGAAGCATTGAATTCTTGATTAAAATACATCCAAAGTGGTAATGACGATACAGAAAAAAATCCTAAAGCACCAACGATCGCTCGTTTGAATAATACCACTACCAGTTTGGCAACTCGTCAACTTGTTAAATTAAAGAGAAAACATGGGATGTTTTACTTTTTGAACCATCCTAAGATGCACTTTAACCAGAGATGGCCATAGTTAATCACTGGCTAAAGTGCACTGAGATTGTCATAGCTATTTATAAAATTAAATTCGAAGGCTCAAGATGTCCCTTGTTCTAACGGTACATCTCCCGTCTTATTAGTTCATTAACCTTTAGAGTAAAACATATAATACTTTTGGAACGAAAATCGTATGCTCATCCCACGCGGTATTTTGATATCTTTAATTCGATCGAATTTGGCTCCAGATATTGCAACATCAGAACTCAATTGATGCCATCTTTCACATGATAGCAGAGAAGCTGCGCTGAGAGAATACTAATTTGATCGGTCCCCATAAAATAGAAACAGAGATCGCGAGAGCGTGTGTTATTCTATACGTATAAAAACAAGATATTTTTAGAAGAATAGCAATGCAAGATATATTGCTAGATATTCGTCTTCGTAACGGTGCCATAGATTATATTTGTTAGGTGAACGTCCGTGGTTATGAGTTGGACATATTCGCCATATATTATTACATCTAATAATGTTTGTCCAGAAATGATTGAGATAAATGTATATATAAAAATGATTTATTCGGTAAACAAATCTAATGTCTAAAATCGTCATACATTTATTTTACATATTGTGGACAATTTCTAATTCATTATAAACATTTATATTTTAATTTACCACAAGTTTTAAAATATCCAATAAACCTTTTTCTAATTGCAACTGTGTTTATATAAAAAAAAACACACTCATTCCGACAAATCGAATTATTATCATTTTGGTACACTTTCTGAATTGTTATCTCATAATATACACTCGTTCTTATTTTCTTGTGCTCTCGATTCCCCACCCTTCTTTTTACTCTCATATATTTTTTGTTCTCTTTACCATTCTTTGTTGTCTCCCTATTTGATGTTTTCTTTCTGAGTTTTTAATTATTTACATCACTTTATTCTTCTCACCAATTTAACGTTTGTTACATTATTCTTAATTCCAACTCCGACCTCGAACGGATATGTGCAGACCACGACTGCCTAGTAATGTAACGTCGTTAGGCCACGCCTTTATATTATGCCATGGACCGACACAGCGTTTTAAATCGTGACGTCAGCATAGCGTAAGGGAATACAATGCATATATCAGGTTGACAAGAAATAAATATATTTCGGCTAAAACAGAATTTATTTATCGTAATAAGCCTCATAATATTCAACACTTTTTTCGACCGCAAAGCACGTGTATCTATGCCAACAATGTTAAAATCTTGCGTTCTAGTTGCAATGAAGTTGTCGGAGGTAAATTTGATATCGCTTAGAGTTTTTAAGCATTTCTGACACAGAACGTTGTCTAGATGCTTGGAAACATGGTAATCAGTAGATGAGATGTCTGGAGAATATGGCGGATGATGCAGAGTTTTCTTGTCTTATTCGTTCAAATTCTGCTGGGTCGGTTCTACAACGTGATGCCGGGCATTGTCGTGAGGGAGAATTTTGAATTTTCTATTGACTAATGCTGGATGTTGTTGTCGAGTTTTCGGAAGCATTTCATCAAGTTTTCGACAGTACTTCTCCCCCGTAATTGTTTCATCTGCTTTCAAAAAAACTGTAGTTGACGAGATCAACCGCAAACAAGCAAACGGTCAGGGTGACGTTTTTTAGTCAGACTTTAGCTTTGGGGAGTGTTGCAGAGCTTCGTCGGCGTCTAACAACTGTGCTAAGCGTTGTTTGTTGTCATAAAGAACCACTTTCCATCGCAAGTAACAACCCGGTCGATAAACTGGTCGTCTTTGTTGCGTAAAAGAAGGGAAAACCATACTTCATAACGGCGTTTCTTTTTGACATCGTTCAATTTATTTGTTTTAGCATGCCCAATCTCTTTCTTATAGTTGGAAATCGTCGCATACATCACGTTCAATTTAAAAGCAAGTTCTCGAACAGTGTGGGTGCGTTTGTTTCGACTTAGCCTTTTAATTAATCGTTGCCAATATCAAATGGCGACCACTGCCTAGCTCTACGTTAATCATCTTAAAATACTCTAGTCGCCGCCAAGAAATTTTTTAACCCAGGATTTTGCTATTTTTATGGGCGACTCCTGGGCCGAGGGCTTCGTTTATATCGCTAACCATGTCAGCAGCTTTTCAGCGTAGTTTTACTTAAAATAATGAAGTTACGCGAACTTTTTTGTCTTTTTATTGGGTATTTTGCGTTCTGAACAGAAGACATATTTTTTTAAAAACTATTGTAAAGTAAACCATTCGATAGGACGTAAAACGCCCTTAAAAATGATATATAAAGTGAAGGTATTATAACGATAACTTATTGAAAAGCCATAGTTTGAAGTCAAAATTAAAACATCCGCAATATTTTTTGTCAACTTAATATAAGCACACAGAGAATGAAAGAGAGAAAAGTAAGAAAACAAAAAGAAAATTGAGCATGACTATTTGAAAAATACGCTTGACAAGCACGTCATTACCCTCTATTTTCCACCCATTAGAGAGCTAGGCAGTTGACCTGTGGGTCGCAGAGAGATCTATATCCAGACCCCAGCATATTGTAAATAAAAGATAGGGTTGGCACTATATAAACCCATTGCGCTTGCTTCTAAATATAATGACAACTTTACAATTACAATATGATAAATTTATATATTCGCACGTTGTAAGAGCGAATATTAAAGAGAGGATGTATACATAGGTGCTATTTAACCTAAACCACATATATATTTTGAAATTATTTATATAAATTACACGTACACTATTCGCATAACTGAGCATCATACTTTTGTATAGAACAATAAAATTTATTGTATAGAACTATTAAATTTATTGTATAGAATAATTAAATTTATTGTATAGAATAATTACATTTATTGTATAGAACTATTAACATTATTGTATATAGCTATTATATTTATTGTATAGAGCTATTAAATTAATTGTATGGAACTATTACATTTGTTGTATAGAACTATTAAAATTATTGTATAGAACTATTAAAATTATTGTATGAAACTATTAAATTTATTGTATAGAACTATTAAATTTATTGTATAGAACTATTAAATTTATTGTATAGAACTATTAAATTTATTGTATAGAATAATTAAAATTATTGTATGGAACTATTCAAATTATTGTATAGAACTATTATATTTATTGTATAAGGCTATTTAATTAATTGTATACAGCTATAAAATTTATTGTATAGAACTATTAAATTTATTGTATAGAACTATTAAAATTATTGTATAGAACTATTAAAATTATTGTATGGAACTATTAACTTAGAAGGTTAACATGCTTGCCAGTCGGTTTGCCTCAAACTCCACACTGGACCCTGCCAACCACCCCCTCCCTGACTTTCCTTTGTGGACAGACGCCACGCAAGATGATCTGGAAATCATCCCTGCTCAGGTGCATGCTATAATAAGAAATCTTGTCACTGCAAAAGCATGTTGACCTGATCTCATCCAGGGTGTGATATTAAAAAAAGTGATCCGCCGATGTAGCTCTAGTTCTCTCCAAACTTTACAACAAATGCCTTAATGAATCTTGCTTTCCTGCCTGCTGGAAAACTGCTTCTGTAGTACAAGTTTTCAAGAATTCTGCCGAAAGAACTGACCCAGTAAATCATCGCCCCATTAGCCTTCTCCCACGTTTCGCCAAAATATTTGAGACAATAATAAACCAAGCTCTAGCCCATCACCTTACAGATGCTAAACTTCTGACTGACAAACAATAAGGCTTTAGAAAAGCTCGTTCCACAGAAGACATCCTAACTGTAATCTCAGAACGTATATACCAGTCACTGGACAAATCGGGGGAGAGTAGAGCGGTAGCTCTATATATATATCTAACGCTTTTGGCAGGGTATGTCATGAAGGTCTTCTCAGGAAAATAAGATCATATGGTATCACTGGAAGAATACATGACATAATTAAATCCTGCTTAGATAAGAGAAAAATCCAGGTTTTCCTCGACGGTCGTACATCTAAACAATACGTTATAAATACAGGAGTGCCTCAGAGGCCTATCCTGTGACCTCTGTTATTTCTAATATTCATAAATGACCTCCCTGACAAAATTGCCTCTGAGATGGGTATATATGCTGAGGAACCCACACGTTATAACAGGCACGGCAGGAAAACAAATGAACACATATACAAATCTAAAGAAATGGCAGAAGCACTAAAGGATGCCCTCCGATCTGTAGTGAAATGGGGGCATAAATGGATGGTCACCTTCAATGCTGCCAAGACTAAACTTGTTTCCTTCAATACTTACAAGAATCCTTCTCTACCACCAATAGCAATGGTCAATAACTCTTTATCTGAAAGTACATCCTTTAAATTCCTCGGCCTAACGCTCTCAGGAAACATGAGTTGGAACAATTACATCGAGAGCATCGCCAGGACCGCTGCGAAGAAGGTAGGTTCTCTCTACCGTGCTAGAAAGATACTAACGCCCAAAAGTATCCTATACATCTATAAGGCCACCATTCGCTCATGTATGAAGTATTGTTGTCATATTTGGGCTGGTGTATCTACCACTTGTCTCTCGCTCCTTGACAAGGTTTAAAAGAGAGTCGCCAACCCGATAGGTCCTGAACTGTCATCTAAACTTCAGTCCCTGTCCCATCGACGAAATGTTGCATCCCTCTGCCTGTTCTACACGTATTTTAACGGTGAATGCTCTGACGAATTGCAAGCACTCGTGCCCCCCTCGACGGAAATACGCTCGACAAACCCGACAAGCAGCTAAATCCCACCCCTTCACAGTAGAGATCCCGAGATGTAAAAGAAACTTCTACTCCAGTAGTTTCTTCCCCAGGACAGCTCTGCTTCTCCAACTGTACTGCACAACTACAAAAGTTCAAGTGCAACGTGAACCGACATCTTGCTGCCCAACTCCCTACACAGTACCCCTGATTCCTATGTCCCTGATTGTAGCCCCCTACAAGACAGTGGTAATATGCCTTGTTTGGGGTGAAAATGTAATAAAAAAATAAAAAAAGCAACGTGCTTATTTTTCTCTGCGTCTGTCAAACCACTACGTGACGCGATAAATATATACTTGATTTTTGGCTTCGCTGATTTTATTAATAATTTACAGGACCTGTTAAACGGCGTTGCCCGGTGGCAGCATCCCCACACAAAAAATAAAAGTATGGGTGAACTTGTTGTTGCCGAACCCCAAACAATATTAATAAGTCTTTCGGAATGGAAACCCACAACCTTCCTATGTTAAGAATAGCTTTCGGAATAAACACCCCATTTAGTTATTGTCGGAGAAGTTGAATAAGTTTGCCCGAAATATAACTTTCATAATAGCTGTCAAGATTTCAACAAGCAAATGCTATGAGCAAACAAAAAAAATAGGGTGTTTACGGTGTCAGTCGCCCTTGCGTACTGATCTGGCGGGCAGGTTATTTTACAAGGTATTGTATATTGTTGGCAATACACGAGTTGGATAAATACTCTCGACCCCTTTATCTCTTTCAAGAAAATACTCCCTGTAGTAACCTGTGCTTTGCCATGTAAACGGTATTTCAGTAGGTGACAAATTTTAAAAAATCCTAAAAAAGACATAATATGCTAACCTTTGTAAATTTGAATTTAAGACAACAGAAAATTTTTTTTATAATTTTGAAAGAAATACACTTCACAATTTTTTTTCAATATAAAATTAACGGAAATCAGACAAAACAATAAATATTAGTTAATACCTCTGATAGCAGTAAGTAAAAAAAAATTAATTAACAACCCCCTAAAAGAATGACAATAGCAACGATTACCCGTTCGAGCGACAATAAAAATAATAGCATCAGTAGCCAGGCTTGAACCTGTAACGCTAAGTGTTTAAATAGGTGAAAAATGAAAAGATTATCCGAATGGTCCACAGTGAAACTACCACGTTTCATACCCTTTAAATAACGACTAAAATCATACATATCTTGAGGTCTGAAGGTCTTTGCAAACGATTTTAGTTTTATGCATCGCGAGGTCGCAAAAATTGAACACTTATTTCATTGAGTATATTGGAAGTTGGATAAAATGTATGGATAAAATACTGGTTTCAAATTTGCTATTATATAATAAATTGTACTATTATATAATGAAATGTACGATTATATAAAAAATGTACGATTATATAATAATATATGATGTTATATAATAAAATGTGATATTATATAATCAAAATTACTAATATATATAAAAAATTACTATTATATATTAAAATTACTATTATATAATAAAAATTTACTGTTATATAATAAAATTTACTGTTATATACTCACATTTACTATCATATAATAAAATTTGCTATCATGTAATACAATTTAATATTATATAATACCATTTACTATTATATAATAAAATTTGTTATTATATAAATAAGTTGCTATCATATTATAAAATTTACTATTATATATTACCATTTGCTATTATATAAAAATTACTATTATATAATAAAATACACTATTCTATAATAAAACTTGCAATTGTATAATAAAATTTACTATTATATAATACAATTTACTATTATATAATAAAATAAGCTAATATATAATAAAATTTGCTAATACATAATATACTTTGCTATTATATAATAAAATTTGCTATTATATAATATAATTTGATATAATATACAACAATTTTCTATTATATAATATAATTTGCAATTATATAATGAAATATGCTATTATATAATAAAATTGGCATTTATATAAAAAATTGTTATTATATAATAAAATTTGCTTTTATATAATAAAATTTGCCATTATATAATAAAAGTTCTACTATATAATAAAAGTTACTATTATGTACTGAAATGTGTATATTATATAATACAATTTTCTATTATATAATAGAAGCTGCTATTATATATTAAAATTTACTATTATCTCTTCTCTATATAAATAAAATGAACTCATTTTTCCCGTCTGATTTTGACATTAATAGGATTAAAAATCAAGATATTTCATGCAAATATAATATGCACAAACGGCAGAACAATATCTGAGGTGTGTTATAGGCTAATTATTTCTCAAATTCCTCGATAATCTTAGATTTCTATACTTTTTCTGCTGAGAAGTCACGGCCAAAATCGGTTAAGATCAATGGAAGTGGTAAAATATTTACTCTCTCATAAATTCCTCCTCCTCCCCCTGCCACCACTTAACACCGTTTGGGGATCGTTCACAAGGAACAGTTGAGAAGAGAACACGGGTTTGGCTTCGTAGTTCTTTCATGTAAAGTTATTTAAAATCACTAAACTAAACTGCAGTGCTCTGTGGCGTAGTCGTTAGCGTGCTGGACAATTCACATTATATTTTCACGTTCGCGCCGACCTACCGTAGTCGTTTTTTTTTTTTCCTAAACAACTGGAATGGACTTTTCTTGGTGGCCGAACTGTTAACGTTGCAGATGTTCATTTTTTTTTCACACTTTATTTTCCTACTTTTACTCATAACTCCGGGTTTGATCCTTCCTACTTACCTACCATAACATTTTTTAAAACTACCTCCACGTCCCGGAAACAAACACTCGGGCAACGCCGGGTACCCCCGCTAGTATAATATATTTTGCTATTATATAACACACTTTGCTATTATATAATAATATTTACTATTATATACTGAAATGTGATATCATACAATACAATATGCTAATATATAATAACATTTACTATTATATAATAAAATGTGCGATTATATAATAAACTTTGCTATTATATAAACATTTCTACTATATAAGAAAATGTGCTATTATATAATAAACTTTGCTATCACATAGTAAAATGTGCTATTATATTATATGTTTTGCTATTATATAAGAGAAATTGCTATTATATAATAACATTTTGTGTTATATAATACACTTTCGTATTATATAATAGAAGCTGCTATTATATATTAACATTTACTATTACATAATATAATTTGCTATTATACAACACACTTTTCTATTATATAATAAGAATTGCTATTATATACTGAAATTTGCTATTATATATTAAAATTTACTAGTATATAATAAAATGTGCTATTATATAATAAAATTTGCTATTATATAACAAAACTTCCTATTATATAATAAAATTTGCTAGTATACATTGAATTTGAAAATTATATGATAACATTTGCTATTATATAATAAATGTTGCTATTATATAGCAACATTTTCTATTATATAACAAAATTTGATGTTGTATAATACAATTTTCTATTATATAATAAAATAAAATTAAAAAAATAAAGATAGGAAACAACTGATTTATTTGTTGTTGTTGTTTTCTTTAAAACGGCGACGATGTAAAAGACGGTCCTCTCTCTCTCTCTTCTTTCTCTTCTCTCTCTTTCTCTCTCTCACACAGACACAGACACGCACTCTCTCGCTACATCCATGTATATTAGTTTCTCGCCGTACTTCTTCTCTTCTCGTAAACCTGCAATTTCGTGGGTGCATTTGTTTATCTATGTAGACAGCGTAAATTGTAGTAATCATTGAAATAAATAAACGAAGGACTGCTTTCATATAAATTAAAAAAAAAGAAAACAATTTCTTTGTTGAGGGTTACTAAAGACGGGTACGATGTTGACGAAGCCCCCCCCCCCATTTGCCCTCCATATCTACCTATCTATGTCTCGCCCTCTTTCTCTTTCGGTTATCCTCTCTCTCTCTCCCTCTCTCTCTCTCTCTCTCTCTCTCGAAAACATCCAATTTATCGGGTACATTTATTTTTCTATGGAGAAGGCGTTAATTGTAGAAAACAGTAAAATAATAAACGAGCACTGTGTTCATATAACGTAAAAATTGTTTTGTTGTGGTTTAGTTAAGCATTTCTTTATATATATATATATATATATATATATATATATATATATATATGTATATACACACACACATATATATATATGTGTGTGTGTGTTTATATTTATATATATATATATATATATATATATATAACTGAATGTATGTGTTGGTGGGGGGTCAGGAATAGGCTCCAATATTGTTGACTATTTAAAAAACTGAGTACATATAATGATAGAAGATGTATCGAGACATAGGAATGGGTTGTTTGATCTGGCAGAACGATGGTTAATTAAAATTGTGGGGGCTGCATTCGCGCCTGGTCAACAAAGTATTGAAATAAATTAAAAATTAAAACAAAACCGTTTACAAATTGGTTTAATATAGATGTACATAATAATACTTTGATGAGTATGATTTAACTTAAATAGGGATGGTATAATAAGATAGTGGGGTTTGCGTTCGCGTCTAGCCTCAATAGAATGGAAATAGGCACACACTTTAATAAAGACTTTTCATATCTATCTACGTAAGTATACTTTGATAATTATGTTACAGTTTGAAGAAATATGGTATAATATAATTATAGGGTGTTCGTTCGCTCCTGACCTCCATAGAATGGAAATATGTCACACAGTTTAACAAGTTTGTATATTTTATATAGATTCACAGAATATTGTGATAAGCGTTTCAGTGTGAACAGGTATGGTATAATAAATTACGGGGTTATCTATTGTATTTTTACTTTCATCATATTTTGCTTTGGTGTAGATACCCCCAAATTCGAAGCTATCTCTTTACAACCCTTCCTTTTCATAAAATATTATACTTTCATAAATCAGAGTCTATTTTCGGTAGGCTGTTTTTGAACGCAGTCAACACGGGTACTTTTGCTAGTGTATATATATATATATATATATATATATATATATATATATATATATATATCTGTGACTATCTTCTATCTCTCGCTTACTTTCTTTTTCTCTTACTCTCTCCCATTCAGAAACATCGCTCTCTATATCGCTATATCCGTGTATATTACTCTCCATCCTGTCGCGCTTGATCGCCTTTTCTTTTAATGGTCCGTGAGTACTTTTATTTATATTGCAGAAAGCATAAATTGTAGTAAATATTGAAAAACGTAAACGAATATTTATAAACATATAAATAAAAAACAATTTGTTTCTTGTGATTTCTCTCTTTCTCTACTTCTCTCTCTTTCTCTCGTTCTCTCTCTGTCTCTCTCTTATTCTGTCCTTCTCATTTTCTCTGTCTCTCTCTAATGTAGCGGGTACGTTTTTTATATACGCAGGAAGCGTAAAGTTTAATAAACAATGAAATAAGTAAACGAAACATTGTATTCATATGAAGAAAAAAACGGTAAGGGTAAATTTTATTAAACAGTAAAATAAATAGGCGAAACATTATATTCCTATACAATAGCAAACAAGTCTAGCATTTTCGCTTATGTAAGAAGATGTGCAATCCTCGTTAAGTGATTGATCGGAAGGCAGCCAATTAGAATGTCCGGAAATTATATAGGCTACATTATTATTTTTGAACTGTGGAAAGGATACCTCACGGCCTTTCAATTAGTCCATGACCCAGTTACGAACACGACAGCGCTGTACATGTAGAATGTGTATATTTATACCCGGTGTAGGCTGGTGTCGGTGAAGGGACTTACGATTAGATGAAAATATACAGGCTTTCTTTAAGGATGGGGATATTGTGACAATGGTGCTCAAAAGATTAAATGTAGGATTGTATTAAAACGATTAAACATCTTGCAGAGATCGTTCTAAAGTTAAATAAGGTAGCGGCTAGTAGTCCAGACATAATACATTTGTGTGAGGCATCTGCTGTGGCAAACCTACGATACTGTGGTACAGATAGGAATTGCTGCAATCAAAATATTATATACGGGGATTAATTATGGCCGCCTACATTAGTATTCTTAATATTTTAGTAAACGATTTTTAATACATGTCGTGGCATTAGTGAACTGCCATTAACTTTTCGATATATTCGCATTTAAATTAGGGTTCTTGTTTTTAATTGTCATACATATATACAAAAAATTACAGAAAGAACATAATATCCAAGATTTGATATGTATTATTGTGTCGCCACTCTATACGTTCAATGGCGGTAAATCTGGTATTAATGCTGAACACCATGGGCAAAACTATGAGCAAAAAACACTGTATTTTATATAAAAAAAACATTCCACGCCCCAATACTGTCTTTGATAATTGGACTTTAATATATTTTAAAAGAGTTTAATTGGAGATCACACACACACACACACACACAAACACACACACACATATATATATACATATATATATATACATATATATATATGCAAAAGAAATTGCTCGTGCATATCGTTATACAGATACTTATATAAAAAGGAACATTCTAAAGTTGTTATGCTATTACATATAAGGGTTTAAAACTAATAGTTTTTGAAACAATTCATGAAACGTTTTGGATGAAGCTTTTAGTTTCTGTAAAGTTGTGTAAATTCTTTTGCTTAAATTTCAATAATTAAACGTTTTTGTGATGTAAAATTATATTTATTTAGAATGTATGCATTATTTCGTACGTATGCGGAATTATAATATTACACGTAGTACAGCATTATAAACGCATTATTGTAAACGTCGCCATGCCCACGTGCTCTAAATAATTGGGTTTCGGGAATAAGATTCGGATTAACCGAATTATATTTCTAACTTGTCAAGGTCATCTATTTTGACATGAAATTTTAAAATCCAAGCGATTTTTTCCATTTCCAAATCAACAAGGATGTTCAATCGACGAAATCAAGAAAAAAGTCGAGCATATAACAATAAAAAGGATATTCATTCCAAAAATATTAATGAAGTCATGAACAGGGGAATATTAATTAAAATAGTTCACGCCATTGTATAGCTTAATCAAAAACTACTGTCTAGCTGATTACAATTTATTGAAGAGAGCGATATTGCAAATTTAACTGTATTTTTATAAGATTTTTTATAGCAAGAATAGAGGCATATATTTAGACATTATATTAAGGAATGTGTGGGGTTGTTATGGAAAAACAACGAAAGGGGATGAAAAAAACTATTTCGAGTCTAAAAACATCTTGTCATTTATTTCTCGAAATAGTACAGTTAGATTGAGTTATTATTGTTAATATTACGGTTTTCTCATATATTAAATCATGATTTAATTTAAAAAAATAGAGGATTGTGGCAATCATTTGAATATACTTCAATTTATCTCAGATCGGTTTATTCAATTCAGGGTTTGATGCATAATATTCTTTGTAAACACATTTATAATGGCATTTTAATCAAGGATATCGCTTCAGACAAAGAATGAAGCAACTCAATTTAAGTAGTAATATAATAATACTTCATGGGAAAAAATCTAGCCAACTATAAGGATTAGATGAATCGATCCCGACTCAGAAAACAACAATTGTTTTCCATTTGTCAAAAACATAGCTCATTGTATGTAAGGAAATACGGACAAATAAATTAAAGCGAGGGTACCAAGACTGTCAAAAGTAAACGTAACATCGGCTTTATGATCTCTTGAATAAATGAACACTATCTAGACTTGGTACAGCTACGCGCGTACTCTAAATTATAGTAGGACTAGAATAAGCGTAAATTTTATGGTGAAACACATATTCATTCCCAATGCTTCCGTTCAGTCTCGAAAGACAAAGAACACTCCTCGTATGGACAGCTGGTCGCGTAATTGTGAGGCAAGGATTGCGCAATCCTCAAGCAAACCTCTCCTGAATCGGCACTGTTTGAGTCTATTGGCAAATAAAAGTCCACGACGACTGGAAACAATGCCGGGATAAGCACCTGCAAGTTCCAAATGGTCACCCATTTAGTACTGGCCAGTTTCAGCGTTGTTTAACTAGGATTATGCAGCGGGAACCGGTGGGTCAACGTGAATCTGCTGTACTATTATTCGTTAACACATGGCAACACCTTCATTTATGAAATGTTACGTAATGTTAATTTTTGCTAAAAACTCATGAACATGATTTAACAGCGAATAATTTCAGAGTTACGTAATGCAGCATTAATAAAGATAAAGAGCATAAAGAATGTAAGATTTATCAACTAAGTGCGAACGGATTTAACAAATTATAATTTCAGTTTTCCATCTAAAATCAAAATATTGCAGTTTTAAATGTATATGAGATAAGACTAATGTAATATAATAGACAAAATACGATTCAAACTCAATAGATTAAATCGTGTAGAATTTTACATCAATTTTATTGCAGTTATAAAATGTTTTCAGTTGATTTTTTTACAAATGAATCGCCACTTACCTAAGCCCGGAGTCCGCTCGAGAATAACGATTAAAGAGTATACAGTCGTCAAAAAGACAATATCATCGTAATTGTTAGAAAAGTAAATTTGGTAAATTGGATTACTTAATTTTTACTTAAAATCAACGGCTCATCACGAACTTATTTACATTGGACTTGAAGACGGCCATATTGTAGTCAGCTAGAAAGCAGGTAAACAAAAGAGAGTACCACTGGAGTTCAACTCTTAGAAAGAAGATTTGTTCATGGAATCTACGTTTTGGTTTAAACACCGATAAACAGTTGGGGGAATTATTCATAGTGTTTACAGCCAAAGAGTGTTTCTCGTGAATGTTTGGCGAGATTTGCATGAAAATAATGATAAAACCGAGACAGGCTCGGAACGTCTCTTCAGTGAGAAAGAAGGTGAAGGGAAGAGAAAAGGGCATCGCCAACTAGGCTACGAAGTCTACTCTGAACTCTGTCAAGGCAGGATAAGTCTTCCTAGCAGCTTTTGCCCAGATATGACAGCAATACTCTATCCTTGGAGGTATCTGTCTGTTATATAGATAGGGAATTGCATCACCAGGTATATATCTACTGGATCTATAGAAGGATGCAATCATTGGCCCAGCGACCTTGCAATGGTTTTTATGTAATATTCCTTTTTAAGTCAGGAGAAAATGTCAAGCCCAGAAGCTTGTAAAACGATGGATCCTCCCCAAAACGAGAGCCATTCATTTCAATTGATGCAAGTTGGGGATCAGAACGTTGGTGATGCAAAGATAGAAACATGGGTGCAGATGCATTGAAAGTAACCAACCACCTATCCCCCATTGTACAACATGCTCAGGATAAGAGGAGAGAGAATCGGAGAGAACTTAGTCGTCTACGGCCTTTGATGTGCTGCCATAGATGGTAGATTCGTCAGCAAAAATATCTACAAATGATGCATGGATTAAAATGATTTCCCATCATGAAAGCAATGAGTGATTGATGAGGGAGGTAGTAATTCACGCATAAGAGCTGCTAAATAAGATTGAAAACGTAAACGACGTGCAACATGATGGTATGTGCTATTTCTGAACTGTTTTAAATAAGATGGTGTAAAACGGAACATTCACTTTTGATATAGTTTTATAAATATGATAACATGTTGAAGTAATGGTGTAAGAAACCCCAATTTAAAAAACGTGCAAAAGTAAACATTTTCTCTTTTTATTACATGGAAGTCACTCGGAGATAAGGGTTATTTTGCGTAAAATAATCAATGGGATAATATCGTAGTAATAGTTGGTATTGGAGATTTGATAAAGTGTCTTAATTAAGAGGGCGATTAATCAGGAATTTGTTTATGTTGGACTTGAAGACGTCCAAGTTGTAGCCAGGTGAAAAACAGGCAAAGGGATGAGAATTCCACAGGCGTGTACACTATGTTCATGGAATCTACTTTTTATTATTTAGGCACAGGTAAAGTGTGGGGGAAATTGCTGAAAGTGGTTTTAGCTAGACGGGTGTTTATCATGAAGGATTGGCGAGGGGTGACTAGAGATTGGAGCTCAGACGAGCACTTTCCATAGAAATAAAGATAAAACAAAGACAGGCTCGCAACGTCTCTTCTGTGGGAGAGAGGCTGTAGGGAAGAGAAGAGAGAATCCCCCACCAAGCCACGAAGTCTATTTTGTGCTTTGTCAAGGCAGGATAGGCTGTTTTTTGAAGCTCCAGCCAGATGTGGAAACAGTACTCCATTCTTTGGAGTACTTGGCGTTTATAGAGATAGATAATTCTATTAGTAGTGAGATATCTTCTGGAGCGGTAGAAGGATCCCACCATTTTCCCAGCGGCCCGGCCAACAGACTTGATATACGTGTTCCATTTCAGATCAGGAATAAAGGTCAAACGCAGGAGCTTTTCAAAACATAGAACCTCCACAAGATGAGAGCCATCCACTTCAATGTATGCCAGATAAAGAACAGAGCGTTGATGATGTAAAGATAGGAGCTTGGTTTAAGATGCATTTCTTCGCCCACTGAACCGCTCGCTCTAGATCAGAGGAGAGGGAATCAGAGAGAGTTTTTTAATTTACGGCCTTTGATGTGTTGCCGTAGATGGTCGTGTCGTCAGCATAGATGTCAACAAATGATTTAAGCATGTGTTTAGGGAGATCATTGATGCAGATCAAGAAGTGAGTTGGGCCCAGGATGGACCCCTGGGGGACTCCAGCATTAATACTATGGGTCTCTGATTGCTGCCAATCAACCACTACTCTCACGAACCTATCGAAGAGAAATGATTTAATTATTGGGAAAACATTTCCAGTGATACCTTAGCTTGAAATCTTGTGAAGTAGGCCCTTATGTCAAACCTTATCGAATGCCTTTGATATGTCAAGAGCAATTGCCTTAGTAAAAAAAGCCTTTGTCGAGAGATTCACTAATCCTATGGGGTATAACTGTTAGCACATCAGCTGTAGATCTAGCAGAACGGAAACTATATTGCATGTCGCTAAGTAGGTTATCTCTGCTGAGGCGTTTGACTACGTCTTTATTTAATATGGATTCCAGTAACTTACTCCTGACACACAACAGACTTATTGGTCTGTACTGAGAGTGAGATAAAACCTGTAACAAAAATATGTATTTTGGAAATGCCACCCCCTTTCTTTACGGCCTTAGGAAAAATGTAATTCTACGTAATCTATATTATTTTTTAATGCAATTTTATTATTATAAGCTTTTTATAACATCTCGAATCTCGCACACAAGTAGACGTCATCGTATTATATAGACTGAGATATAACTCACAAGTGTTAAAACACTATATTGGCACTGCTACTACAAACGTATTGATATTTTATTTCTACAAAATTAACACCGGTCATATAATTGCATGTCCGTAAGATCCTTCACTGTCATGCAATATCGCACAATTATGATAAGCTTTCTAAAGAAAAAAAACCTTCTATTATGCATTTCGACCTAATTAATGTTTAACGAATTGACAATTTTCAGTGTAAACATTAATGAACTTCCATTACACACATTGATCAAATGCGACCAATAAAACAGTTTGTGTGATGGGGATGTAACGAACGCAAAGTTATTGGATTTCTGAGAAAGGTGCATTAAGAATGGTAGTGAATATTTAAAAAAGGAAACCTAGAACAGAAAAAGGGTGTTTGTTTTAATGATATCATTCTAGTCTTTGTACCTGATCAATTTTCCAGCTAAACATAGGAGGCTTTACTTTTTGAACGGAACACGTATAATCGGATGCATTTATATAAATATATGTCGTAATTTAATATACATACTGTTCTGCGTTATTTGACACCCATATATTCATCATAATAATTAAACGTCTGCCCCTATAAGGCAGACAGTTCTGCTCTCGAGTGAAGAGCACACGCGCATTTTAACGGCGCGTAGTAGAACCATACACACACACTCACACACACACACGCACATACACATACAAACACACACACATACGCATATATATATATATATATATATATATATATATATATATATATATATATATATTTAGTCATCGACATACAGTCTGTTTCGTAGTACACCGGGGGGTTTTAACGAATTACCTGCAGCGATATATACATCGAATTATTACAGGTGTGTTATAATTGACGATGATGTACATAAATAAAATTATATAAATGTGCTTCATTTTCTTACATATTCATCAGTGAGTAGATGCAATATATGGAAGAAAACATACTTTTTACATGTGGATGGCAAGCAAAATGTGCGGTTTTTCAATTATGAACGTATTATTCTATAAATATTATCAGAGAGATGAACCCTTTGTTACGTTTTGGAGAATTGCGTACATAATGCTGACTTATTCTTTCGTTATTTGATAGTTTTTCTTTTTATGCTCGTCTATATTATAGTTTTTCCAGACTTTACTTTCAAGATTAAGACATCAGAGATGTGAATAGTCAGCTTAAATCATTTTGTCAATCGTTTTATGTAATCACATTATTGTTCATGCATTAAATTTTATATTATTGTTCATGCATTTTCACGTAGAAAACTTTATATTATTGTTAATGCTTTTTCATTTAGACAGATCGAACAGAGACGTTTGTAAATGTAAACAATAAAACAACATTTTGTTGAATATGCGTACTGCATGGTTGAAAAGTAATTATCCCTGAAAAGCAGCTTTAAATTTTCTATTTAACCAACCGTTTTTCCTAGATGTTGACTTGTATTTTCCGGCAGCTCACGTAAAGCACTGGAGTTGCCGATCTCTCATAAAATGTAAAGAAATAGAAAAAAAAAACAACACTTATCTGCTAGCAATTCAATTTCAATGAAGAAATGCGGACATATGAAAAATAAAAGAAAATTAAAATCATCCTGCCACAAGTTTCATGAATAAATGTTCCCCAGTGTTTCTTGTTGCGCTGTTCGTCACATTTCACATCCTTTTTTACGCCGGTTTAAACAATGTGACATGTACCTCCTATATGGCAAGGATTCTAACTTGAAAATTCTTGGCAATGTCGTATGGCTTTTTTTCTACACAACTCAATTACAACGCACAAATTTTTCGTTTCGAATCTGTGCATTGATTTTAATTAATGTAAGAAAAAGCTGCTGGAAACCATTAGCGAATCGACAAGTTGACAATATAAATGAATGATTTTACCGAGCACTGCCACAAGTTATGCACACATTTTCTCTTTGTACCGAGAACCGTTTTGTCAGCGTGTTTTGCAGTATAAGGTATGTGACAAAGATAGGTAAAAATGTTAATCGACATTAGAGTAGGAAAGATTGAGAATTGAATGTAGCAGAAAATTATGTGAAACATATAACAGATATAGAAGTAAGGTGTAACTCATAGACTATCTACAATGAAAGCTCAATTCTGACAGAAGAGAGAGGTATCATATCTATCTATCTATCTATCTATCTATCTATCTATATATATATATATATATACATGTCGTATATATATATACATATCGTATATATATATACATATCGTATATATATATATATATATATATATATATATATATATATATATATATTGTACGAGATGAATAAAGAGGCAATCTCGGTTGGTTAATATCCTCAATGATGGTGGATTGAACAGAGCTCAGAGGGAAACCATGAGAAAATATCAAGAGTTTATGTACAACATGAAAATAAACTAGACACTTAGGGGCATGTAATCATTTCAGTAATTAGAAGAGCAATCAGTGTAATGAAAAATATTTCAAAACTTACCTGGCAAATATTACCGTAAAACTAAAAGGCATACGAAAAATTACACTTACAGGATTGTAAAATGGTTGGGTATTTTGTTTTACGGCATATCAACCATTTTCAGGTTATTTAATGCCGAATCCAGTGATTTGAAAGCACATTTTTTTAGTAGAATATGTTTTTCCAAGTCAGTTTCTATTCAATCCATAGTTGGGACCCTAACAGGTACTACCCCTCCGGGTCAGAGTGAACCTGTGAGCAATGGCAATAAAAGGGTGGTTCCACACTCCCCAGAGTCCACAAGCTGTGGTCTCACTATCGGATATAGTTCAAGATCATATCTAGGACCCAGGTTTGTAAGAACTTTTAAAAAATATTATTTTGGATTGAAGGTGTGAAATAGTCAGAGAATGCCTGGTATGCTGTGAGGTAAAATGAGAATAAAAACTGAAATAAATATGATATTCTATGATATAAAATAAAATGAAACGGCTTAAGAAGAAAAACTATTCTAATATTCAGTACTACAACTAAAAGAATTAAATAGTTGCTGTACTACAAATCTAAATATTATATTTTCTTTTCATATACAGTTTCTTTACAAATACTATGTTCGTATATCAATATTTTCTGGTACAAGTAATCAAACCTAGCGAATCATGCCTGCATGAAATATGCAAAGTGTTGATTACCAAGCCACAAATGATTATGTGGCAGATTAAAATTTATTAGAGTTGTTTAATAGAATTGGCTCGGAATATTTGTAGAGATAAGTTTAGATGCGAAGGTTTCCTTTCTTTATGACGTGCTAAACTGATGGTCATAAAAGAAGAAATCACAAAGCATTATCATTTTCATTAAGCTCATGGGATTATCAAAAATGCTTCTGAAGTGCATTCCAAAATAAGGTTGTAAAACAGTTTTACGAATATAATAGCATACGATTGAACTGATAGGGATAAACAAAATGCCCTTAGTGTCAAGGGAGATAATCGAATGTGTAAACAAATATTAACAACAGAGTATAAAAAGCTGAAGAGCAGAGATAATGGGACATTTAGAACACAGCGTTGAAATGAAAACAGTGACAATGGAGATAGAAAATATGAAACATAATATTATATATGAAAAGAAGTGAAAGGGAATTACAATATTAAAACGAAAGAAAAAATTGCATTGGCAAAATATAAAAAAGTAAAATTAAACAGATATAAAAGCACATCATTTTGTAGAGTTACGATGTGGTTTATCAAGTAGATTACATAGCGAATTCAAATTGTTTAAAAAAAAAAAAACTTCATATATGGTTTACCTTTGAGCGCCTTGTAACACGCACATCGGGTTATTTGTTATTTGTTTTCGCACATTCCATGTATAAATTTAAATTGTTTAGACCCAAAATTTGCTCAGGTGTTTGGTAGAGTGCTCGAAGGTCAAATCGTTAAAATTTGACCCCTTAACAGCCAAATTTCTGGTCGAAACGGATTCCAAAGATTTTTCCAAATCTCAGTACCCAGTATATCAAATTTCGTGTCTGTAGACTGAAAATTGGCAGAGTTATTGCGTAAGAAAATGTACACATATACACACACACGTTCACTTTTATATATATAATAGGTAGGCATATATATATATATATATATATATATAAATATATTCAAGTTCAGATTTTATTTATGTAAACAAGGAATATATTGTGAAGAATTATATCTGTTACTTAAATATATGGATTTTCAATAATATCTCATATCATCAGAGGAACAGAAATCCAATTGACAAAATGTTCAGCTATGAATAAACATATATTGTCCTTTTCAGCACATATATTGAAAATGTTATTTAAAAGTTATTTAAATGGTGCTTAAATAATAGAAAAGGGTTATCATACAGCCTAGTCAGTTCAATATCAGGATGTGGTCAATATTTACTGGGATATTACTGCCAGTTCGGACGAGTAGTGATCCAAGGGAAAATCAGAGATGATCGAGTAATCTGTTACATTTGAAACAAGTACCAAAATTGAGTAAATATTCAGAGTTTGCTATTGTCCAATACTGTGATTTAAAAGTCTCATACAAAATGGGCATCCTCTTCACCAATGCGAATGCTTATCAAATACAGACTGTTTGGTGGTGTGGGGACATTGTATCAAATTGTAGACGATTATACAATTCTTTTGGGCATAATCTCACCCGGACATGTCAATATGTATACGGATATACAAAAGACAATTCGCATGATTTCTAGTCTGTGATTTAATTATTCCCCCCACATATATATATATATATATATATATATATATATATATATATATATATATATATATATATGTATGTATGTATGTATGTGTGTGTATATATATACACCCATATATATATATATATATATATATATATTTATATATATATATATAAATAGTTCTCTCATCTTTGGCAGAGTATAGATACCTACGCGTGATATTTTTTGTGTGTATATATATATATATATATATATATATATATATATATATATATATATATATATATATATAGTTCTTCGATCTTTGGCGTGATATTTTTTGTCGCAGGATGTTCACAATCTCTAAGCGATATATATATATATATATATATATATATATATATATATATAGTAATTTATAAAATATATATGGCGATTAAGCTACACTGAATATTCTGCGTTTCATCCAACTATAGGATTCGTCAGGCTTATGCGCGAATTCTGTCGTTGCTTCTTGCTTTTATACATGTTGAGGATTACTAGTTGGCCACTCAGCTTTCTAGTATCACATGCAGACATTAAGACGACCCATGTAAATTATGCCTCCATGAAAAATTTTCTATCTTGTACTTTAAAGAACCTCAAAATCTATTAAACTATAGGCGGGAAATAGCAAACAACTGTGTTCACAAAATAAAACTCACTCTAGGATAGCGATACAAAATAGCTTTAAAACTTACAATAACAATAGAAAACAAACAAATAAATAAATTAAATAAACATGAATATACATAAACGATCACACGCATATGTGTATATATATACATATATATATATGTATATATATGTGCATTATTGTGTACACATAGGTATATTTATATGTATATATATATATATATAAAAAGAAGCAGAACGGCCACCTAAAACCACTAACCTAGCTCTAAAACAGATCCTTTGTTTGATAAAATGCATGCCCATTGGCTGGTAGGAAGGGGCGCGGTGGATACTAGAAAGCTGAGTGGCCAACTAGTAATCCTCAACATGTATAAAAACAAGAAGCAACGACAGAATTCGCGCATAAGCCTGACGAATCCTATAGTTGGATGAAACGCAGAATATTCAGTGTAGCTTAATCGCCATATATATTTTATACATTACTAACTAGCTCTACCTACGTATTGAGCACTTTTGAAGTAAATACTTAAAGTTTACGCATAAATCTATACTTTCGTATAGTAAATTTATGTGAATAAATGAAATAGTTATATATATATATATATATATATATATATATATATATATATATATATATATATATATATATATAGCGGGAATTTTTGCATTTATTGTATTCTGGTATGTGTCTTCTGACGCAGAAATAAAATTGGATTTTTCTCACCCACATAAGGTATCAAATTATTTTCTTCTGCCGATTATTTATAAAATTTCTATTTTGAATATAAAACAAATTGTTAGTTGTGGATAAAAATCTGCTGAAGGATTAAGAGTTATTTACCCCTTCCTTGTAAGTAAGAAACACATAAGATAAGTGCAAAAGAGATTAATATAGACGGTTATTTGAACTTTGTAGCAAGGTTCAGAAATGGAATTTCGCTTTTAGTTTAGATATGTCTGTTGTAAAATATTTTTATTGTTCAGCTCTTTTTATGAAAACTTAATTATAATAAGATCAGATAGAGAAGACCGAACAACAGTAATTTAAAAACATATAAAATATAATTAGGTTGAAAAATAGGTTAGTGAGAATTCTTTGTCGGCAGAAATGGTTTGGAAACAGTTGCCGACCCACGTAAATTTAGGCCACGTGACTCTATCAGGTTTATAGACACAGGTATGACGTCCTGGCAGAAAAGAGTTCTCAATATAGGACCTAGAGTCGAAGATGAGGGAGACAATTAGAGACGGAGACCGGAGACACTAGAGTCAATATCGAAGTCAGCACAGTCAGCCACAAAGAGATGATATAATCAGAGGAGGCTCCATTTAGAAGCGAAGGGAGACATTTTTGTACATGTAGATACAACTTTGAATTCCTGGTTGTCATCATCATTTTGACTGGTCAAATGGAATAAACGAACATCATCATATTTTTGTAAAACTGGGTTGTCTCCTTTCCCTACATAAAAAGGTAATGTTTAATCATCTTGTCTGAACTCTGTGTCCTCTCATCTTAATGAACTTTTTATAACCCATCTTAATTAATGTGTCTCTCTACCATAAGTAATGACAGCCCCCTCCTGTGTTAAAAGAACTGATCACCCTCTCCTAGCTATTATATGTGTTAAGAAGAAACATCACAGAACGGTACATATGTCTGTCCCGTCTCTTCTTCCTCTAATTAATATCAAAGTCCCCATCTTATCTCTAATAAAAATACCCACCTATGCAACATATATTTAGAATACATTTGTAAATTGCTTAAAGTCTCTATCTTTCTTCAGGTCATCTTAACTAAATTCTAATCAAAATTATGTCAATACATTCGAAATAGGTATTGCTGAATTCACCAAAATGTATCTTTAGAAGAACGTAGATTTCATCGAACAGAAGAGATGGTCTAATAATCAGAATAAAAAAAACACCTCGAAATTATATTTTGACAGCTGAATAACAAAGCCACGTTAAAAAATAAACTTTACTTAATTTAAAAACCTCTCTCAATAGAATTAAATAATAATAATAATAATAATAATAATAATAATAATAATAATAATAATTGTTATAGAATAGAAGTGTTTCCGTCATACGAAATAATTCATATTAATGATGAATATTCCTAAATGTAACACGCATGTATCTAGTAGAATCGTAAACTCAATTACAACGCAATTACAAGTGAGCTGTGAAATATTTTCCCACAAAAGTATACTTATGTACGATTCATCATCTGTACTTAATAAAACCTGATACTTGCAGGCATATATCCATGCATAAATCAACATATTACCTACGCTGTGTATACATTTTACATCAGTTATTTTTTAAATATCATATGTATATAATTTTAAGTATATATATATATATATATATATATATATATATATATATATATATATTTACATATATATATATATATATTTACATATATATATATGTATATATATATTTATTGATTTATTTATTAGACAATCTCTTCTGTTCGGTGAAATCTACCTTCTTCTAAAGATACAGTTTATTGATTTATTTATTAATATGAACAGATTTACAAGGTTATAACACTGGGCATATTAATGTTTCAGACAATTGTTCTCGTTAGGAGACTTTCCACAAAGGACAGTAGTCCTCAAACTCATGTTTTAAGACTTTCTTTAAAAAACAACCATTACTTAAGTTGCCTGAAGAAGAATTGTGCTTTTCGCTTGCCATCCGTCCGAAACATTAGCATGCCCAATGTCCAGACTAGGTATTATATAATGCTCTTATTTTATTAATTAACCTTGTTAAATTTATTAATTATCACGCTTGAATACTTATAGCTAATATATATATATATATATATATATATATATATATATATATATATATATATATATATCACTTCTGATTGTTGAGCACTTTAAAATTTAAATGTAAGTCGGCAACTTCATCTCGCATGCGTAGAATATGATTTTAAAAGCATTACGTAACTCTGGATGGACGTCTCCACATTTAATAATAAATATTTAAATTTCAGCAATATTTCTCGCAGTTAAAGTTAGCCATGTGGGCTGTAGCTTGCTAATAGGCAGTGATTGCTTCGTCGCCTGCTTTGAATCACATGGCCGGCGGTAATCGTGAAAGCCGACCTGATGATTCCCTAAAAGATGAAATACCATCGCCTGTACGTATTAAAGAATTATGATAGTATTTTTTTTTAATGTTGAGCACTTTGCAGTTGAAATGTAAGTCGGTCACTAAAGAGCACATGCGCAGATTATGATGTTATAATCTTAGATCACTATGGACGGATGTCTCGACATTTGATAATTTCTATTTTATTTCTCACGGTTTACGTTTATAGAATAAGAGATGGTTCGTGAGCGGGTGAGAATCGCCCGAAGGCTATATTCGTGACTCCCTCTACTGATGATTCCCGAAAGGATGAACCACTAGTGTCTGTAGGTATTTAAGAATTTATATAGTACTATCACACACAGATACACACACACCACACATATACATATATATATTACATATAGTCTTTAACCTTTAAACATATCACAAATGCTATTTAATTATTATATCAGTCGTTAGAAAATTATTTAGTAAGTAGTCATTTAATAAACTGCAATCACTGAATCAACTCTCTCTCTCTCATTTTCTCTCGAATTCACAATAGGACCAATGGTAATTTAATAATCTTAATATATATATATGTATATATATATATATATATATATATATATATATATATATATATATATATATATATATAGGGTGTCCACAAAGTCTGGCTATATTATGTAGCCAGACTTTGTGGAAGCATATAATCTACAGGATGCTTCCACAAAATCTGGCTAAATAATGTAGCCAGAATTTTTGGACACCCTGTATATATATATATATATATATATATATATATATATATATATATGATAGATAGATAGATAGATAGATTCATCCACGTAGAGTAGTGTTTCGCTGTTTCACAGCTCATCAGTGCGGCTAGACCAGCACTTACCTCAAGCCAGGATTGAACCCAGACCGACTGAACGACAGTCAAGGCTCCTAATCATTACGCTAATCGGCGACTGGTTTGCAAGTCGTTTTGACATCATCCGAAATACCAAAATTCGGTTTGTTTACACTAAGAGCGTAGCTTTATACGATAATAGTAATTCGTGCATCACTTCACAATATGCTTCATTCGAGAATTATAATAAGACAATGAATTCATTTCCAGAAAAAGGGCGCAGTTATAACATTTAAACTTTTGATGGTGTCGCTAAAGATTATTTCATGTCATTAATATGAGTATGTTTAATGAGTTCATGGTTATCAACAGTTGTCACAGTCGTATTTCCATCTGTTCTTGGATAAAACAAATGAGTGGTGCCACATTAACTGATTAATGTATTCACATATTTTAAGCGGTTAAGAAATAATTATATTAACATTTTTTTTTGAAGTAAGAACTTATGTCCCAAGTGCCGGCTCAATTCACTCATACTCTACTCGATCGACGACCCTATCAATTGATAACGCTTAAATCTGGGAGGATCATCGGTGTGCTAATAAAACGAAGCAAACATACAGAAGACGAAGTGTGTTTAAATAAAAAAGTAAATTTAAGTTTTCCAAAATGAAGCGGAATCGATCAATATTAAATGCAACGAAACAAGCAAAATAGTCTTAAAAAGAAACAAAAGAAAGAATACAATCAATTCGGCTGAAAGCTTTTGATTCGACGTTAAAATGAGAAGTGAAACAACGTTTAAAAGTAAAATAAAATATAAAAAGGATTTCGAGGCGAAACCACTGTCGAATTGGAAGTGAAATTCGAAAGAGTTAATTCCTTGTAGGATCCATAAATTTATTGAAAAGAATCGTGGCTGACACGTGGATTATGTTGAAATCTGAAACTTTCCATTTACCTCATGGAATGATGTTTATTTTTAGCAACAAGTAAAACATCCATGAAAAATATTTGCAGCGTTGAAAATTGGATGAAACATATCGAGAGAAACATAGAGGAGTTTGCTTAAACGATTGATGTAGTTTATACGAAGTATCCAAATACTTATATATATATATATATATATATATATATATATATATATGTACATATATATATATATATATATATATATATATTTGTAGTCATCGACATACAGTCCTGTTTCGTTGTATCACAACTCACCAGTGCCGCTAGACTAGAATCTCTCCCAAGCCAAGGATGGAACCTGTCGTGTTGACAGTCGGCAGTTCTCCCACTCGACCATGGAATCGACGCCCGTAAATAGCTTGTCGGAATGTCTATTTAAATAGACACCCGCCACCACTATTATAGTGCTCAAATCGCCTGTTCGTAAACAAACAAACAACGAGCTTCGCATTTTCAGCCAATTAAGTAGCGTGTGAGATTATTTACGACAGTGCTCTACCCAAAGAGGGCGTCTTAAAATATATTTGTAGCCATCGACATACATTCCTGTTTCGTTGTATCACAACTTATCAGTGCCGCTAGACTAACATCTCTCCCAAACCAAGGATGGAGCATAACCCCCTCTTCCTCTCTATTTACCTCTCTCTATCTCTGTCTATCTGTATGCCTTCCTGTCTGTCTCTCTCTCTCTCTTTCTCTCTCTCTCTCTCTCTCTCTCTCTATATATATATATATATATATATATATATATATATATATATATACAAGATACAAGTTAGAAGATATGCACATTTTAATTTACACCATTCATTGTTCGTTCACAGGGAATTAGTAATGAATATTGGATTTTTTATTTGATAGAGTTTAAACAGCTGACCTGTTCATGCAGAGTAAATACAGTTTTAAAAAGAGACATCATATAGGTGAGCTGTAATATTGCTGGTGATGAAAAAACCTTCAAAGCGTCGATGTTTTTTCACAGGAATTTTTTATAACATAACATTGATACTGCGAAATTGTATTCAAACTACACATATGAATAAACTACTTTTCCTCTGCAACTCACCATGCAATTTAAACATAAATACAAGCATCACCCTTCAATACTTATTCATCATTTTGCAGTCATCCTACACTTTCGCTGAATATACAACTGTGTTTATCCTTAGTAATATTAGAGTAAACAGTGCATATTGTTAATTACGTTTATTCACAATTAATCCCACCATTTAATTTACGTAAACTATTAAGAATATCAGAGAAAATGTCTGTCTGACGTAAAATGCACCAAACATTAGTGTTATTATTATTTCCCATCCAAATCTGTATAATCCACTGGAAATCACAAGTTAAAATACAAAACTGTCATATAGAGAAAAGCAGACCAAACAACATAAAGAAATCTTTATACAAATAAATACCTTGAAGCATAGAAGATTTTCGAAACATTAACACGAAAATTGTGATATGCCGTAGAATAACTGACACACTCTATTAATATTGGTGTATATTGAAGGTGGTAGCTCCCCTGAGTTAGATAACCAAGGTAAATAGGGTAGAAGATAAGTATTATCCAAGGAGAATGCTGGAATCGATCTCAGTGATCAAAAGTTAAAAATGAATACATATTGCTATTTAGATGCGTTTTAAGAATGCAGTAAATTGGTCATTATAGTAGAATTAACTGTACAACAAGTTAAGATAGAGAAGAAAAAGAGTACAATTGAAATTAAGGAATGTATTTGTTTTGCCAGAAACGTGTTTGAAGAAAATACAAATCCACGCGAAAACAAAAAAAAAAAAACATTCACATGTTTGAACATGTTCTGGCGTTACAGCGAAATATAAATTCAATATATAAAGTAGAATAAGAGTTGAGGAAATGGAGTTTGAGTTAAAGTCGGGAGAGTTGGCAGTGGAGAGAGGAGAGGGAGTTAGCCTACGACTTTTCGGAAGCAAGGCAGAGAGAAGACAAAATGTAGCAATCTAACGCGGTATGTGATTTTTATTATTCTCACCATCAGCTGGAAAATAAATGTGTTCATATTGTTATGTAAGCCTTTGTCTTCGTTGGTCGCCAACCGCAAGGTAATGTGTTTTGTCTTTGGCTTGTATAATAAACTTAATGTGGACATCTTTCTACAGTAATAACTGCATCCACCTCATTAATAATGCATTTCCCCACCTCCGTGTTTAAAGGAACTTTCCATTACTTGTTATTTTCACTTATATCAGCACCTATTATTATTGTCGTCGTCGTCATCGTCGTCGTCGTCGATATGTACTCCGTTATAAACGACGTATCTTCCTCCCTTATATGCTGTTTTATAATGACTGTCTTATGAGTCCCCGTCATGAATTCCCCGCCATGCTAAAATAGCTATTTAAATATATAGAAAAAAGAATTAATGAAACTCTTTTCACGAAATAAATGAATCTCGCATTAAAAAAAATAAAATAAGCGAAAATGTGTTGATATGACTTTGAACTAATTAATAAATATTTGAAAATATAAAAAAAATGAAGCGAAAAGTTTTCTTTCGAAAATTGTTGAATTTGTCATTGGGTAAAAAGCAGAATGCGTTTATATAAGTAAAAACAATCAAACAGCACCATGAATAATCATTTTAGGATAGAACGTTTAAGCATGGGAATATTGAGCATTAAAATAATTGAAAACATATATTGATTTTAAAAACATGTTAAGATTCGCAATTTTCTAAAATTTGGATGAGACAAATTTATTACACTGTTTTATTTATTAAGATATATCTTTTATAATATAGTATGCATTAATAAACAGCAAAATTTAAATTATTATCTCTGCTGTATAATTTTAAGTTCAGCTTAGTTTGACAATTCATGATGATATTTCATCCTTAGCAGAGGCATATGCCACACAGCCAGCGATATGATCAATTTACTAAGAGAAACATTTGGTAAACGAATAATTTCACGAACTGGAGCTGTTAACACTCGTTTGTTTTCTTTTGGGAAATATAAAGTCTATGTTGTTTTGATGAACTACACACAAAAGATCTGGTGGAAGAGTACATTTAACTCTTATTCGGTGAGCATTTTCTTTTTTTTTTGCTGTAAAAATAAAACAATTTGATTACGTCTTATATGCGATAGCAACCAGGGCTATATTAAAAAAAATCATTAACATTTTAAAAAATTAATCTTTGAAACAAACTCCTATCCGTGTATGGAAATAAATTTTTCTGTGATATACTTTAATTTTAATGTCGCTCTTTACTAGATCAATAAATGAAATGTTTATTTTTCTTTTTAGTTTAAAGATACACACTCCTACTTCATCATGGTCTTGGATACTTTTATATAATCTTTTCTGGAGTCATCAATACGTTTTTTTTCTTAAATATTAAGCATACAAACGCCTTCTTAAACAAAAAAAGCTTCATGTTTGATTTAATGTTTATGCATTAAAATAAAGCGGAACGTTGCATTAGCCGTCATAAAATATAAAACGTTGCATGAGCCGTCATAAAATAAACATTGTAGCCAAAATAAACGTCTTCTTTTATTGATTTATATTTTATTCCATTTTTTCTGGCAAAGTTTACATAACATTTTTCCACTTATCAAAAACATAAATCTTAATTCTAATTTGTCAATGAATTTTTCTCAACCTAGTCTGGCCAGAAGGCAATTCCTTAATCAAAATTGTATTGTTCATATTATAATCGTCGAGTCCTTCATTCGCGTCGGCCACCCATTATTCAATAATTTTCATTTAGCGAGGAAAATTATTTTGCGATTAATTATTTTTTGTCCTATATATATATATATATATATATATATATATATATATATATATATATATATATATGCATGTATATGCATATATATATAATAATGAAAGTGTTTGTCTGTCTGTGTATCTGTGTGTCTGTGTGTGTACATTTCCCTGTCAATTTTAAGTCTAATGACTCGAAATTTGATATACAGGATACTGAGATTCGGGAAAATCGATGTGATCGGTTTTCGGCCAGAAATTTGGCGATTAAGAGGTCAAAGTTCAACTATATGACCTTTGAGATCTCTACCAAACGCCTCTGACAATTTACGGTCTAAACACTTGATATTTAAGATATAGGTTCACTGGACATGGATCTAACTTAATAACTGGATTTGAGCCCAAACCAATATTTGAAGTGGTCATAATAGGGTACAAAGTTAAAAAAATGACCAATTTTAATTTTTTTGCTCAGCATACATCTCCAAATACCCGAGCAACGCCGGTCACCCATGCTAGTATATATATATATATATATATATATATATATATATATATATATATATATATATATATATATGTGTGTGTGTGTGTGTGTGTGTGTGTGTTTGTGTGTTTGTGTGTGTGAGTAGAATGAATGTGAATAGTCTATATCACAAAATTCATTATGTTGACCATATAATTTAATTCTTTAATTCAATTGACATTTACAAGTATTGACAGCATCTGTTTCGTAGCGCAAAATCTATCACTTAATTATTATATCAATTAGCGAATTTATATATATATGTGTGTGTGGATGTGTGTGGCTGTGTGTGTGTATATAATATATATACATATATATATATATATATATATATATATATATATATATATATATGTGGGGGTGATGATTGATTTTTAATGCAGCAGTTTTACGATATCATATTGCTTCAATAGTGCAAGTGCTTAAATTTGCGTTTAAAGGACTGGATGTTTTGCCAGCACTCGAGAATCTTTACCCGTATGCCAAAATACTTTTGAGTGTAAGTCTCATTAAACAATCCTCAGTTTTGGGCAGGAAAACCATGAAACACTTTCTACACCGTACTGATTGACATTACTCTGATAAAAAAAACGAGATTTTAGAAAAGCGTCTACGTTTGAAGAAAATAGCATACAAAAGGGACAGTGAAACAGATAAGAGGGGCAAAACGGACAAAAATGAATAGAGACATGTTTAGTTTTGAAAGAGATTGAAAAGAAGAGAGAGAGGGGGGGAGAGTGTGTGAAAGAGTAAAAGAATATGAGAGATGGGGAATCAGAAAGAGGGAGATGATCTTATCTCCAAGGTCTCCAGAAGACCAATGCCAAATTTTATTGTAGCCTAGGTCTTATCAGTGCGACATCGATTTTGGCCTGATCAAGACTTCCGAATTAAAAATTTATCGCTAAATCTGACGGCAACAAGTAAAAGAAATACGTAAAATAATGTTGAAGCCTACATTTAGGAAATTGAGGCGAATGTATCTTATAGTAATAGACATTAATATATTAGATAAAGACTTGAAAATGTGAAATAAAACAATAAAACACATTGTATCTCAAGGATAATCGTTTGACACTTTTTGTTCATTTGCGGATTTAATGCAGTAAAAAGTGAAATTTAACTTGTGATATTTTGACACATGAAATGTTGAATAATTCAAAATCAGAACCGAACAACTTGATCGCTCACCACAGTAAAAAGGGGGAGAGTAAATCAGTGATTAAGGTTACATAATTTTTCCGTTGAATCGTGACTTGCGTTTAGAATTTCGCTCCCTGTCACATAACAGTTAACTTCTATTACGCCAGTGAGCGTCCACATATACCTTCCCTACTTAAAACCCACCAGCGTTCAAATATATTGTCATGTCCAAGGAAACCAAGTAGTTATCTGAAATTATTCCTGTAGTCTTGTTTCGATTTTTTTAGATTCCTTTTTTTTTCTTCTAGCGTGATCGAAAAACTACTCTTAAGATTTGATGGACATATAGTACCTATCAGTTAAGTATCCTTACCGAATAAACAATGTGAGGAGTGGCCGATATCCAGCAATAATAAGTCATATGACATTGATCATTCGTCCTTACATGGTGATCACGAGTTGTAAAAAAGGAACACATTAAATAACAATGCTGAAATAATGAAATTGTCCTGCACTTATCTACCGAATTAATATTATAAGTCATGTTTAAAAATATATATCAGTTTTAAGCAAAGTATTTAACTTTACTTTATGCTTTCGGGCATAATACTGTTGATACACCGGCTCTCGTTAAATGACCGAAATTAAGCAACGTTAAGCCTAGTCAGTACCAGAAAATTGACCAATTTGGGAATTCAAGATGCTCTCTTGAGATCGACCTAGACATCTCCCTTTAAGAGTTGATAAAACTCCCCGTCGTCATCTCCCCGTTACAAGGGTTATACTGTGACTGGCAACCGCTTTTTTTAATTTCATACTCCTATTCAACATCCTGCTTTCCGTAGGGTTATTACCGTTTCCATTTGTCATGCTTTTCCAGTGGGTTTATACGCACACACACACACACACACACACACACACACACTGACGCACACACACACATACACACATATATATATATATATATATATATATATATATATATATATATATATATATACATGGGGAGGGGTGATGATTGCAACGTCTTGTCAGAACAGTGCCACTCTCTCAGGCACTTAAAGTCCATGAGCAGAAAAACAATTCCATCGCCACAGGACCAGTTTAATAGACAAATGCCTGAGGATGTATATGTATATAGATGATGTTACAGAGTCTTAGCTTTGTAGTACAGCTAAGTCTCTAACTCGGTTCGAAATGTTGAGATCCAGCAAGAGCAAGATAGCCACAAGAGGTTAAACTGCAGACCAGCTGAATGCGGGTACTGGTCTATCGTTTTGTGTTTGTTTTTAATTAAATATTTGCTTCTTCCTAGAAAGGTTGTCTTCACCACGGCTTACCGGACGCCTCTCCTCCCCAACACACACAAACACACACGGTGCTAGTTGGCCGTTGACCGTAAAAAAGGTTTATTCGCCCTTTGGAAGGTCTTTTTTTAAATCCTTAAGGGAGACTAGCCACTCTCCTCACCAAACAATCTGGTGGGGGAACCAGTTAATCGCCGGGGACAAGCCAATGAGAAAGGTTGTACTGCGTTACATGGCACCAGTAGCATATAACATGACCTGACACACACACACCCACACACACACACACACCCACACACACACACACACACATATATATATGTGTGTGGGTGGGTGTGTGTATATATATATGTATATATATATATATATATATATATATATACACACACATACACATACACGTAATGAAAAACAACGATATTACAATATATACTAATGTATATAAAATTAACCGTTCATCTAATTGAGGGATTCCACCAATTAGAGATGCAAGAAAATACCTGAGTATACAGAGTATTATATTCTGCACCTTTAACTTAGTTAATTTCTATATTAAATCCACGATTAAATTAATATGCATTAGGATGTATTTTTATATTACCAGTTTATTTTTTACGCTTCACCTCGACTGCTTAATTGTGAAGCTTTGCATTATGCCGATCAGTCACTTTTTAGATAATTTATCCGATTATTTTTTGGGTCCATATACATACACCCACACACGCGCCCACAAATAAAGTTATTAAGAATATAATAGACTCCTGTAAAGCCGGGCTTAATTATTAGTATGTGTATCTATATCTATCTATATAACTATCTATATATAAATCTAAAATATCATATACTTTTTGTAATATAATTATTTCGTCTCATTTTTCTGTCTATATATTTGGGAATATTTATGTGCATTTCTGTTCTTTTTTATGTATTTAGCCTCTCTATACAAGGAGTGGTTACTGTTCATGTAATCGACTGTTTACAACGAAACACTAGCATTAGTATTTAAACTATTCCCAAGATTACTGATTGGTGTCCAAGACTAATATTAGAAAAACAAGATTATTTTATTATGATTCTGCTACATTTTTAAATTTCATATTTCTTAATTTTGTTTGTCAAGATAGAAACGGACACACTGTCTAGTAAAATGATTTTAATAATCTCGATAATGATTAGCATTGTTAGGAGAAAAATATTTTAGTTTCAAGTTTCCCTCATAATTTAAATACATCATCAACGCTTATCATTTATTAGCAACACCTAGATAACTAATGTTGTTTTACAGAACACCATCAACATCGTAAATATATTATCGCATATCACATTTCAGTTTCCGTTGAAAAAAACTAATAAAATTATACCTCGTCATTTCAGTAGTGGAAGTTCCGGTGCCTTGTTAAAGGGATCAATTGCACCAGAGTAATGACATAGGAAGGACAGGAACTGAATTTGCTCTCTGTATGCACAGCGAGAAAAAAATATTTTAAAATGACCATCTGTTTTTATGTATTTCCTTCCAACAGACCGAAAAAGGAATAAAATACTTGATTAAAAATACTCCCTAATCATATTTGTTTTAATATGTACCATCCATAGAGTCGAAAAAAAAGGTTAATATTGTAAAACATAATACCGTGACAATCGAACATATACTAATCTCCTCGGCCCAATTATAAGGAGAACGTTGTATTGAAACGATGGTACTCTCTCGAAGAAAGATATAGAATCTACTGATCCCCCTCCAAGAAAGAGATCATTCATGTGAATATAGTACAAGCAATTGATACAGTATTCAATTATCAAAAGGATGAGTATATACTCATCGTAATACAAAAGCTATTATACTAATTTGCACCGAAGAATATAAAAGGTAATTTTAATAGAGTATATCTTAACTTATAAATTGATAAACAGTATAGTATGTCAAAGTAATAATATCAGTTTTCAGCAGATTAATATACAATCTTCAGTGGCAACATATACACAGCGTATATCTATAAATTATGGAGAATTGCGGTTGTGATCTGAATTCTCAATTGTCATCCATTTAATATAGCCCAGCATAAACTTGTTTAATTTCGGTTATATTATGGGAACAGAGACATATATGCTATTATTAGATATATTCATGATCAGAAAGAAATGTGAGAAAATGCGTCACATTGTTCGATCTGTAATGTAATCGCGGATGCTATGATATTTAGTACAAAATCACACGTGTAAGAGCTGTGAAATCTTATGAATTATTTATTCTTGTAAATATTCAGATTCAACAATCTCTAAAGTCAATCGATATTCATGGTAATTCTAAAGACGCTGTCAGCAAGGATCTGGTATTAATTTAAGCTCTTGAATATTCACCTTTGCTTATTATACGGAAAAATAAAACTTATTTGTGTTAAAGAATATCTGATTAACTGTCGGACCACAAGTTCATCTACAGTACCAAGTACGTTACGTATTTCCAATATGGGTTTAAAACTTAGCATACACATGAACTGTGAGAAAACAACCGAGGGAATCCATTATTTTAATATATCTCTCTAATAAGATTTGAAGGCAGGTAACTGAATTAATTTAATTAATTTCGTAAGTTGCTGTATATATTATAGGGAGTACCCCAAAATATATGATATGGCTTAACTTGGTTTCTAGACTTTTTTTGTATGGAAACTTTTATGAATAATGCACATATTCAAAGGGATCTTCGTTTGCAATGCAATTGTTTTACCGTTCCAACAACTTCGGGAATGTTCCATAAAAGCTTTCTTGTGTGAGAATTTCAATAAATCTCGTCACACTCCTCAATTCTCCCATAACTACAGCCTCTAAGGTTTACCTTGGGCTTATGAAATAGGGAAAAGTAACAGAAGCAAGGTCTGGACTATAGTAAAGGTAATTACCTGTCTTCATGCCCATCTTAGTCTAATAGTCTGTGAAGAAACTTCGCGTAATTCTTCTTTCATGAGATAAATTTCCCGCATCTCAAGTTGCTTGCGAATAATTGTGTGCGCAGTTTTCACGCTGACATCAAGATGTGCACTGATTCTCTCTATAAACACTGGACCGTCACAGTGAACGAACATCTTTATTTAGCCATTATAGTTTAGTGCTTATTCCTCCCACACCTCTCGTCATCATTCAGACCCTCTACATTCCTCGATTCGCTTATGCTACTCAAAACCTGATGCTCGATTCAAGCAAGCAAGGGTAACAGCAGCCTTAATCATTGCGTGCGTTCCTGTATCATTTTTTCAATATTCTTGTTTAAAAATATCCTTTTGCCCAGATTGCATTTTGGAAATCCACTTGCTCTGAACATCAGACTTCGGTAGAGTGCATTCTAATTTCTTTTGCTGTTGCTTTATTTAGACCTAAAATGCTAAAACTTTATCAGTCATCTCATAAGACGTATAACAATTCCATCTTGAATTGTAAGGCGTCTACAGCAGTGTAAATGTCAGTAACAATGTTTGGAAAATTATTGAGCGCACCTTGTTAGCTATAAGTTTAGTAAGTAGACATATGTATATATATATATGTATATATATATACCCCCCCCAAAAAAAAACGCACAGTACCACTTTGATTCAGGAGGCTATTATTTGGGGCATAATTTGTAGGGGTACTATGTAAGGCATTGAGCAGAAAATATGTTTATTTTACACTTAAACTTCTGCATGCCTGTAGAGTCAGGGAAATAGGTACCCGGAAGAACTTCCAAATCTAGCAGTCCTAGACACTATTAGAGTAGAAGGCTTACTTATATCTAGGGATTTCTAGTGTATGGGCGTGAGATATTGCTACTTGTCGGGTTTGTCGGGGAAATTTAAGCCGATGGAGAAACAGGGCTTGTAGTTCGTCGGAGCATCCCCCTTTTAAATACTTCTAAAACTGGCAGAAAGATTAAATATTTCGTCGATAAGGGAGCGGTTACGCCTTGCTGATACTATGGCATTTATTAGGTTGGCGACTTTCCTTATAATTCTGTCAAAAATAGATATATAAGTAGCAGATGCATTAGCGGATACATGATAACAATACAATACGTATACGCGAACGACAGCCTTGTAGAGGTACAACATAATCGCAAGTGAACTAACCTTCTAGCAATATCCTCAATGTATCTGTTCCATTTCATATTCCCCGTGAACGTTAAGCCAAGAAATTTGAAAGAAGTACATTCAGGTAATGTATAAGTAGCCATTGCTATTAAATGTTTAGCAGGTTTTCTTTTATTATTAAAGGAAAAAGAAAGATAAGTATATGAAGCATAGAAGGCAATCATTTATTTTTGTTCCCAACCCCCTACAGATTAGACATCTTCAATTAGTGTCTCTGCCATTGACTTGGATACATGTTCATTAGTTTTCCTTCCGTGTCGTGCTGTCCTCAGCAAGAATTACGATCTTAGAGACAATTTTATCAGGGACGTCATTTATTAATATCAGGATAATAAAAGCCAAAGGATCGACCCTTGAGAAACACCAACATCTCTATCATATCATTTTGACATATGACAATCGAGAACAACCTAGCTTCTTCGATAATTCAACAAAGATTTAATTATGTTAAGTATTCGTACAGTAATACAATATGATCTGATTTTCACATCGTGCCATACCCTGCCAAAGGCTTTGAGTATATCTACGGCCGCTGCCCTAGTCTTCCCTGCTCTTTGTAGTACATTGTATATACGTTCAGAGACTAAAGTTAGGATGTCTGCAGTACGTCTATATGTCGAAAAAAATCCGATACGTATGATATGATGAGATTGATAACGTTGAAACTTAGGACACATTTTTCTGCTTACAGAGATAAGGCTTTGTCAAGTGAACGCGAATGATCTCCAAGATATATTGGTACTAGGTCGAATGAGCATGATGCGGATATTGAATAAGTCAGTATGCATTTAGTAGCGCCAGGATATAAGAAAATTTTAAGATATAATATATATATATATATATATATATATATATATATATGTATCACTTAAATCGTCTTTCGAATTCTACGCACAACAAAGACGATTTGGGTTTAATACCATACTAAGGGAGGGGGTATCCGGCGTTGCCCGAGTGTTTGGAGGTGTGTGTTCTCGGGTGGGAGAGTTGTTAATCACAACACAAGAATAAGCGAAGTAAATAGTTTTAAAAGTTAAAGCTTAAAAACATCGAAAAACACAAAAAAACAACGTAAGGCAAACGAACGATGTTAAATGTTGTTACGCTGTTGCTCTATAATAAAGGGTTGAGTGTTTGTTGTATCATCTCTAATAATAGATTAGAAGAGATGACGTGTTATATTATATATTTTGTTGTATCATAAAGGGAATCGTGTGTGAGTGACATGTATTTTCAGAACCTACCTCTGCTTCTTCGATGTTGGAGCATCTTGAATTTCTCGTCCTGGAGGAAGACTTGATACCTGTTTTCGGATGAAGATTCAATCACTCCAAGACAAGGAATTAGTTCTATAGTTTATTTCACTTTTCCCAGATGTCCTGCAGAATTTGGAAAGTGAAATATGCCTGTGTGGATTCTTCTTCTACGCACGTCAGCGTTCGTCCCCCAAGTGAAGAGGAGGAGACAACGGGAAGCCGTCCGTTGTCTTCTGTGTCCAAATCAAATCTCAACGATTCAGCTAATCTGATCACATGACTTACACGCAATCAAATCAGCTGATCTTTTACTTCCATTCAACGTATCTACACTATAATTCACCTCTCCCCTGTATCTCTCTCTCTCTCTCTCTATCCATTATCTAGCAATGTAAAAATTGGAAAAAAAACAAAAAATAAAACAGACAAACGAACGTTAAAACTCCTTTAAAAAATCCGAACAATAAAACCCAACAAAATAAACCCGTAACAAATAGCTTAAATAAGCCTGTTTCAATATTAAAATTTAAAAAAATCGGTGGATACCCGACGTTGGCCGGGTGTTTTTGGGTGTGTGTGTCGAAAGTTTTTAGCAGATATAAAAACACACACACACATACATACATACATACATACATACATACATTTTCGCTTTTCTATATATAGACAAGCGGGGGGTAACCCGGCGTTGCCCGTGTGTTTGGAGGTGGGTGTGGTTGTTAATGAAAACCTTAGAATAAGCGAAATAAAAAGGAAAACATTAAAACTTATCTTAAAAATAAAGCAAGTGGAACACGGGCGATGGGGGGGAATCAAAACATCGAAAAAAGCACAAAAAACGAACGATGTTAAATGTAAAAATCGAAAAAACAAAAAGAAAACAGAAAACGAACGTTAAAACTTCTAAAAAATAAAAACCGAAAAAACCACGTGAAAAATGGCTTAAATAAGCCTGTTTCGATCTTAGAATTTAAAAATTCGGTGGGTACCCGGATGTTTTGGGGTGTGTGTGGTCGGTCGAGGGTGGGGGTGTTAATGGAAACCTAAGAAAAAACGAAGTAAAAAAAAAAACAGAAAAGCTAACGTTACGTGAAAAATGAGTTAAATAACACTGCTTGAATATTTAAATTAAAAAAATAAAAAAAGACATCTCACACCACGATTCGAACCCTAAACGTCTAGATAATGACCCTACGCTCTAACAAACTGAGCTAACACCAAGTACATGAAATTGTGTCAGTTATTCAACTATTTTAAGTAAATCAGGTCATGACGTCATTTAACGCATGCGTAGAACCGGTCGTCGTCACGAGAGGATTGTTTTTGTTGACCGCCCTCTGTCGAACATTGTCGATTTCGGGGTGAAAAAAAATGAACGTTTTTCGCCAATTTTTCGATATTTTTCGAGCGAAGGATGGAGCTTCAATATGATACCAGGTTTGTGAATTTTCGTCCTGTCGGTCGAAAGTTTTTAGCGGACACACATACATACACACATTTTGGCTTTTATATTTATAGATTATATATAAACACACACACACACACACACACACACATACAGACATGTGTATATCTATATATATATAAACATAAATATATATATATATATATATGTATAAAATTTAAAGGCGATTAGAACAATAGCCCAAAGAGCAGAGTGTATTTTAATGTAATAATAAAATTACTGGTTTAATTAAAATATAGGGAAAGAAAAAGTGTTCGTTGTAATTTAGATATAAAGCTATAAGCTGAAAAGCTATAACAAGCATCTATATGAGTACTTTGACCATAGTTCCTGATTTCAAAAGGCGAAAAATTAAAAGGTAAATATTTATACATATGCCTTACTTTTAATGCTAGGTTTATTAATGGTGTCTTTTACATATAATAAAATCCGTTTCCAATATTTGCTGATGAGGAAAGTTTGTTTGTTAAAAACACTATATGTAAAAATTATTGTCCGTTACTTGATGCCTACCACAATATAAACACTGTTTTTCGAAACGATCGTACAAACTATTGATTTTGTTGTTGTTCCTTCTTATGAAACTGATTGATAATTTAATTAGAATTTTATTTTTAAATTATCAATCACATTACTATATATATATATATATATATATATATATATATATATATATATATATATATATATATATATATATATATATTAGAACATTTTGGGGGATGGTGTCAAATTTTATTATGGATAATATTGACCAATCAACATGATAATTAAACAAAATGAATAAAATAAAGTAAATAATTAAATAAAATAATTCCCCGCTCCCGCCACATCCCATCCCCCTACACTGGACACAGTAGGGTGCTTCAGTGCCATATATGTCGATGCAGTTGGACTGGGCTAGCTTTGCTTAATGGATTGAGGGTACCGGATTGACAGTTCCTGGCTGCTGTTTCCGACTGATAGTACAGGTGCCCTAACTCTTTGGTAGCGCTTAGAGCGGCTGCTCCATCAACAGTTGTAAAAGCTTCTTTCCTAGAACTGCACGTCTGTGGAACTCTGTTCCGTCTGCCTGCTTCCCTCCGGACTACAACTTGGATGTCTTCAAGTCCAATGTTAACAATTCCTTATGAACCGCCCCCTTAAGTAAACACTTCAGCATATCTTCTCACTAAATTAATGTACTTGCAATAACCCTTATCCCTGAGTGGCTTCCGGGCCTTGATAAGTGGTGATCACTGTGTAAAACAAAAAAAAATATCGGGATGTTTGTAGTGCCATGTCGCGCATTGAAAGGGACCCTGCACTCATTCCCGGTGGGCTTTCCTGAGGTCACAGTCCTTTGGGTGAGGACAGCTGATGGTCTACTTGTATTGCATGTCTGGTATTCTGCACAACTACTTGTCCAGCACCCCCTAACTCACTCACCCTAACTGAAACTTTTAAATAACATAAAATTAAATTACAGCTCAAGCAAAAGTTACGTTTAAACCAGGACCAACCTCAAAAACAACCAACCTGCCTCCTCCCTTGAGGCTTGCATTTACTAATATCCGCGGGCGTAGAACTAACTTAGATGACTGTACAACAAATGCCCACAGCCCACTCGGGAATGCTGATCACGCTGTGATAATGGTAGAAATCAGCCTAAATTCTCGCCCTAAAACTGAAGACCCACTACTCAAACCAATGAGGTATTACAAAAAGGCTGATTGGGAAGCCATCAGGGAGCTCATCAGAGATGCCCCATGCCAAAATATATTTACTCTTCCAGCGGAACAGTGTGCAAATGAGACCACTGACTTGTTCAAAATTGCTATTGAAGCACATGTTCCCGCACGGAAATTCTATACCAAGCCCCAATCTCCCCAATGGTTTACTTCTGCTTGTGCAGCTGCCATTTGTCAAAGGCAGCATGCGTTCCGCAGATTCAACCAACATAAGTCCAGCTAAAATAAACGGAAGTTTATAGAAGCTAGAAATAATTGTAAGAGAGTGATAGAGACAGCTAAGACAGATTATTCTGAAACCACCAGAAAACGCATCGAAGCACAGAAATCAGGAACCCGGTTTTTTTTGGAAAATCTAGAACAGCGTAGTAAATAATGGGCAGTCAACTATTCCCCCACTTTAAAACAATCATGAGGTTGCTTGCACGGAAACTGACAAGGCTAATCTGCTTGCCAGTCGGTTTGCCTCAAACTCCACACTGAACTCGGTACACCACTCACTCCCTGATTTTCCTCTGCGAACAGACGCCACACTAGACGATTTGAAAATCACCCCTTCTCAGGTATATGCTATTATAAAAAAACAAGACACCTCAAAAGCATGTGGACCAGATCTCATCCCTGCTGTGCTATTAAAGATGCTCTGCCGAGGTTGCTCCAGTTCTTTCCAAAATATTACAATAAATGCCTTAACGAATCTTGTTTTCCGGACTGCTGGAAAACCGCCTCTGTGGTACCAGTCTTCAAGAATTCTGGTGAAAGAACTGACCCACTAAATTATCGCCCCATTAGCCTCCTCCCGCTGTTCGCCAAAATAATTGAGTCCTTAGTTAATCAAGCCCTAGTCCAGCACCTAACAGCTGCTAAACTCCTGACTGACAAACAATAAGGATTCAGGCAAGCCGTTCAAAAGCAGATATATTAACAGTTTCCGAACATATATACTGTTCATTGGATAAAACAGGGGAGGTATGAGCGGTGACCCTTGATATATCTAAGGCTTTTGACAGGGTATGGCACGATGGTCTTCTAAGGAAAATTAGATCATATGGAATCACTGGAAGAATTCATAATGTAATTAAATCCTTCTTAAGTAATAGAAAAATCAAAGTTGTCCTCGACGGCGTACATCTAAACAATATGGCATAAATGCGGGGGTACCTCAGGGGTATATCCTTGGACCTCTATTATTCCTGATATTCATAAATTATCTCCCTGATAAAATTGTTTCGGAGATGGGTATATTTGCTGATGACACCACTCTCTATAACAGATATGAGGGGAAAACAAATGAACATATATCCAAGGAAATTGCAGAAACTCTAGAGGATGACCTCCAATCCGTAGTGGCATGGGGACCATAAAGGTTAGTCACATTCAATGCTGCTAAGACTAAGCTTGTTTCCTTCAATAACTACACGAAACGTTCTCTACCACCAATAGCAATGGCCAAGAACACATTGCCTGAAAGTACTTCTTTTAAACTCCTCGGCCTAACGTTTACAGGGAATATGAACTGGAATAGATACATTGAGAGCATTGCCAAGGCTTCTACAAGAAAGCTTGGCTCCCTCTACCGTGCTAGAAAACTACTTACGCCTGACAGTATCATATACATCTAGAAGGCAACCATTCGCCCATGTATGTACTGTTGTCACATCTGGGCTGGTGCATCTGCTGCTTGTCTCTCGCTCCTGGACAGGGTTCAAAAGAGAGTCGCCAACCTGAGAGGTCCTGAACTCTCATCTAGGTTTCAACTTCTGTCCCATCGACGAGATGTTGCATCCCTCTGCCTGTTCTACAAATACTTTAATGGTGAATGCTCTGACGAACTGCAAACACTTGTACTTCCCCGACGTAACTACCCCCGACAAACCCGTCAAGCTACTAAGTCTCATCCCTTTACAGTAGAGATCCCTAGGTGCAAGAAAGTCTTTTACTCCAATAGTTTCTTCCCCAGAACTGCGGGTCTTTGGAACTCCCTTCCGGGATTCTGCTTTCCCAACTTCAATGATACGCAGAAGTTCAAGTGTAATGTGAACAAACATCTTTCTACTCATCTCCCTTCATAATGACCCCGCTAATTAAGTCCCTAATAGTAGCCTCCTACTTCAAAGTGGCACTGAGCCTTGTTTGGGGTGAAACTTGAATTTAAAACAAATAAAAAAAAAGATTAGCTAACCAGGTTACGTTCCTTGCTCTATATATCTTAATCGAGGAAAATGCGATTTAAAAAAATAGTCATGAATATGGCCGGGGAGCAAAAAGTAAAAATAAACAACAAAAAAAAAGCGAAAAATAAGCGAGGGACATCATTACATAGAAACCAAGTTAAGTACTAAAAAACTTTATTTTTGCTTGCAAAGAGATTGTATCACAGTTTCTAGAATTGTTAGATGTAAATGTGGGTGCGACTTACTCAAGATCTTAAATTCTTGGAACACACAGAGTTATTTATTAGGTGCTCGCAAATCGAATAACCATACGTATAACTCAGAACATCCGAAAGTGAAAAATTTGCACACCAAATCTTTGATGAAACGTGTTGTTTCAAGCAAAAATCCAATCTTCGCCATGTTCCCCCAACGTAGTGCACGATGTTACTACATATAGATAAATAATAGACTTATTATGGTGATGGGGGAGAACATCATTTCATATGACGACAACATATGGCTGGTTAAAAAAACGTATAGATTCGATGCAAAATAACAGCGATGCAAAGACAAAAGAATTTGCTTAGATAATCGGCATAGTACCCAGTCAAGGTAGACGAAGGTGCGCAGGACGTCTATTAGCAACAATTGCGTTAGATTTGTAAAAACTGGAAACTTCCTTATTAATAGTAGTTTCAACAATATTGATGGGGTAGCCATTGTTACAAAAGGTATTCGTAATGAATTAAACTCATCATCCAGATTAACTTTAGAACAAATCATTAAGGGCCTATGTGCTAAAGTTTTAATTAAATTAAAATTTTGATTTACAAGGGATATATATATATATATATATATATATATATATATATATATATATATATAATATATTTTTCCACGCAGATTTGAAAGTTTCACATCACTTAATTCTTTGGCGGGGTCATTATGAAGGGAGATGAGTAGAATTAAGTGATGTGAAACTTTCAAATCTGCGTGGAAAATATATTTTATTTTATTCGGGTATGAGATACATGCAAAAAGGGCTGTAATCAACTGAATTCCTTCTAATACACTTACAAATAAACGCTTAAACAGATAAATAAATAAAAATAAGAAGGTTATGCAAATGTTTTTTTAAAAAGACACGTAATCACGTGAGCAGGATTTTGTCCTTCTATTGACATGATAACAAGTAATTTCTTATTTTTTATTGTTTATCTATTTATCTTTGTCGAAAAGGTGCCACGTGCAAGTGGAGAGGGAAAAAAACAGAGTTATCCAAAATTTGTGTCTAGAAGTGTCTAAAGTTTCGACTTTTTTTCTGACTTTCATTTTAATAAGAACGTGAATTTATGATGTGAATTTATTCGACACAATATGATTCAACTCAAAAAATAAATAAAAGCTAAGATTAAAGTTAAGGTGTTATTTTGGAGCCATTTAAAAAAAAAAACTGTTAAACTTTGTGACATATTTAAATTCTGTAGTTGTCAGGCGCGACTGGACACCCACTAATTATATTATACCCTATATCTCTAAACTGAAGCATAATTATCAAAGTATACTAACGCAAATAGATATGAAAAGTCTTTGTTAAAGTGTGTGCCATATTTCGATGGAGGTCAGGCTTGAACGCAGACCCCACAATTTTATTATACCATCCCTATTAAAGTTTAAACATGCTTATCAAAGTATTATATACATGTATATCAAGAAGCCTTGTAAAGGTTTTTGTTCATATTTTGTTTCCATACTGTGGGGTCAAGGAACGAACGCAGACACCACAATTTTTATGAACCACCGTTCTGCCAGATCAAATATACCCATCTCTGATCCTTGATATATCTTCTACCATTATATGTTATCATATTTTTTAAATAGTCAACCATATAGGAGCCTATTCGTGACCCATCCCCCCCACACAGACGTTCAGCTTTATATTATAGATATATATATGTATATAATGATACTCAACGTTTACTGTATTTTATTTCATCACTGTATATTTTTAAACACATTTTTTCACCTCCTATTCGTATTTTTACGCGCCATCTACAGTTACTACGCTATTTTATCCCAATTCAATTTTCTATAATTTTTAAAAAGTCCATTCGTAATCTCGTTTCATTTTATTTACTTAATCTATCACGGTTATATTTCCAGACCAATCTTTTAAATATCTACGATATTCTAACGTTTAGACGTAATCCACTACGCTAGTTTACTCTAAGTGATTTTCTCTAATCACAAAATGTATATATGTATATAAACATCTAATTTACATAAGGAAAACACGCTTCTCTCCCCCATCATTATATATAGTCCCAAATCTTCTGACTCTCTCGCCAATGACCATCCCTCTTGAAAAAGCCCGCATAAATCGGCCGAAGCGTTGAGTAATCAGGCCCTTTCACCTCCATTTTATTTCATGTGTATGTATGCATATACATAAATATTTAAACGTAACATGAGATGACAAGATTTGTTTGATTGACAATATTATATATTTATTTTATATTTTATAATTAATTATTTATTGAACACATTATTATGTTGACGAAGTATAATGTCAATTGTAGTAAACTTTTCAGAATGAAAAATTATAATGTATAATTATCCATTTGGAGTGTGTCTTCCCGGAGCTGTATTTAGCGCTGGATTAGCATAAAATAGTCATAATATTTTTGAAAATTGGATAGATATTTATTTTAAATAATATAACATATTGTTACGAGGAATAAGTATTTTCATTACATCATCTAATTATTAATTTACTCATGAGCTATATGTTTTTACCAATGTATAATATTTATGTACATATACATATTTTACGTATATGGCGTAATGTACAAGTCTATTTTTGATCCATTGACGCATTGAATATGATTGCGTTAGTGCATTAACGTGTCTAATGTATTTTCCAAGTACCAAATTGTATCTGGGTATCTGGTTTATAGGCCAATGCATGGAACGTTACCTGCCCTCGAAGAAAATATAGAAAATAAGGTTGAATCGCACGAATAAGCTTGACAGATATCAGGTATATAATATTCATCATATAATTATCTTAGCAAATTTACGGTATCATTTGCAATTTGCGAACGGTGTTAGTATGTCAATCTTTCTATTTTAAACTGCCAAACACAGAGAACTTTAAATGATTACTGACAGTTTCCAAATCTTCAATTAAAGACCGTTATGTTGTGAATTTAAAGTTCTCCGCCTCAAAAATACAACGTATAGAATTATATATAATATACATTGTGTCCGTCTGTTTGAATAAATATGTGTATGTATGTATGTATGTGTGTATGTATGTGTGTTTGTATTTCAGCCTAAAACCTTTGACAGATGCGACGGTTTTTCAGGAAATTTTAATCGTTTTGAAGCCTGACACTTCGGACGAAAAATATCGAAAAGTTGCCTAAAACATTAATTCATTCAGACTCAAGTTGGCACTTTTCTACAACGAGGGGTCGCTTTTTTCGCCGATATGTTTGAAAGTCTTTTTTTCGATTGACTAGCCTTTATTGTAACCTTCGCTACTTCCGGTTTTGCGATAGGCGCAACAGCAAAGACATCAGATTTTTTTATTATTTTCTTTTCCGCTGTCATGCCACGGCTTCCAACCTGCCTGCTCACTTCCACTTTATTATTATTATTATTATTATTATTATTATTATTATTATTATTATTATTATTTATTTATTTATTTATTTATTTTGCTCCAAACACACCTTCAACAACCCGGGCAACGCGAGGCATCCATTCCAGTACTTCTATGATTTATATTGTTCCACTCAACTAAAAGCCAATCCTTTTAAAATAAATGTTATTAAATGCCAAAGTAATACTGTGAAGCAGTTCTGATATCCTATGTTGGGGCAATGACAATGACGTTCTAATTTTAACTCGAATAAATCAAGTACGCCGATTAGTCAATTTATAAGTTTTCGCATACAATAAACATGTTTTTCCCTCAAACTTCTGAATCTAATAATAAACTTTTAACTGTGCTTATCATGTGTCTATCATATCATGCCGAACTAAAATTTCGGGAATTACGCCGTCTGGCAGAAATAAACTTAACAATGTGTGTCATATCATCAATCACGTCGATTCAATCAAGCGTCTTTCGCTTTATTGCAAGGGCATATCGATGCCAGAAGCAATAAATTTTTAAAATAACTGAATTGTTAGTTTTCATGCGTGACACAACGTCTGCGGAGTTACCCATCAGAGGCACATCTTCATCATCAACACATTTTAACGATGCTGCCATAAAATGATAAGCACCAAAAATAGGATACCTCTGTTTGGAATAGATACTCACCTTTTGTGCAAAATTTCAAAAGTATACATAATAAAAACGACCCCATCTGTATACAACGGTTTTTATGAATTTATCGATAATATGTTGTAATTCATTTGGCTTTACTGTAATAGTTTAAGTGGGTAAATAAGATGTAAAGAGTAAACCGTAAGATAAAAGATAATATGTGCAGCATAGTTACAACACGATTTATTAAATAATGTTAAGAATTTACTAAAAAAAATATATTTTAATTTAAAAATTATTTTTTTAGAAAATATTTATTTATCCATATAAGTATAGATAAGTAAATTTTTAGATTTTAGATTTAAAAAATTAATCCATTATGGCGTGTTTTTGTAACGTTTTATATTTGTTAAAGTTCATTTGTTTGCATATTTGAAGGAAACAATAAATAATTGGACGTTAAAATTCATCCGGATATTAGAGCCTTAATATTCCGAATGACCCACAAAATATATATGTAGAAAAAAAGTAACATCTTTATATAAAGCTGTTTGTCACGTCAAGTTTAGAGCATGGTTATAACATCAAAATTATGTCAAAATACTGTGCTACGAGATACGGCTCCTGTTAAATTCCATTTTTTCTGGCATAATAACTTGTATTATGGAAATGTCTAGCACTGGTATATATACATACATATATATATATATATATATATATATATATATATGAAATAAAATGGAGGTGGAAGGACCTGGATACTCAACGTTTCGCCCGATTTATGCGGGCTTCTTCAAGAGGGATGGTCATTGACGAGAGAGTCGGAGGATTGGGGCTATATATAATGATGGGGGAGAGCAGCGTGTTTTCCTTATGTAAATTAGATGTCATATATACATGTATATACATTTTATGAGAGAAGAACTAATTAGAGTAAACTAGTGTAGTGGATTACGTCTAAAAGATAAAATATCGTAGAGATTAAAAATTGTGTTTGGAAATATAGCGGTGATAGATTAAATAAATAAAATGACACGAGATTACGAAAGAATCGTTTTTTTTTGTTTTTTTTTAAATTAGAAATAATTGAATTGGGATAAAATAGCGCAGTAACTTAAAAGATCGTATCTAAAAATAAGAATAGGAGGTGATAAAATGGAGTCTAAAAATAGATAATGATAAAATACAGTAAATAAGTAAAATAAAAATAAAATTAAGAGAAATTACGAATTTTTTTTTTTCGCGTTTAACCGGTGTCTAAGTTGTTTTCTTTGATAATTATTTTCGACAGAAAGGGAGCAACGTGGAAAAAACTTTTCTTTGTTTAATTATTTTGCTCGAATGGGAGATTATAGCTGACTCAATTAAACGTCGTGTGGATCTGTTATGTATGTGTTTAAGGAAAGTTGCTTTGTTAAAATCAAAATGGTGGTCGTTTTCCATGATGTGACAAAATATGGCGTTGAGTGTATTGTTGTTTTTTACATCTCTTTTGTGTTCATATATTCTTTTATTTAAATTACGTTGAGTTTCTCCTACGTATATTTTTCCACAATCAAGGCAGGGTATGGAATATATTCCGGCTTTGGTGTTAATGTTGGTGTTAGTTATAATTTTACGTGTTAGATCCCTAATTGTTAAAGAGTTTAGTTTTGTTATTTGAATGCCTGTCTTATTTAGGTTCTTATATATTGTGTCGTTGTTTTTATTAGTTGGTAATGTTAATTGTCTGTTGTGTATCTGGCTATTTAAGGAATGGTCTCGGTTTCGGTTATGGTAAATTTTTAGTGTTTTTCTTTTTGTATTTGCCAAAAAATGTTGAGGGTATTGCAAGTTCATGAATGTACGTTCGATATACTAAAATTCTTCCACGATGTATTCTTCACTACATATTCTCAGGGCCCTAAGAAAAAATCCTATTAGAATACCTCTTTTTACTTTATCATCGTGATGAGAGTAAAAGTGTATGTAATCATTTTTATTCGTGACTTTCCGATGGACTTTAAGACTTAGATGATCATTGTTATTTATGATGTTGATGTCCAGAAAAGGTATGGAATTGTTATTTTCTCTTTCATACGTATAATTAATAGTGGGTTCAATCTTGTTTAATTTATCAGTGATATTCTCTATTTTGGAAGATATAGGGAGAAAAATTAAAATATCATCAATATATCTATAGTAGGAGGTACCCTTGGGCAATTTATATTTCATGGGTCCGGTTTCGATGAATTCTAAAAATAGACATGCCAAAACCCCACTTAGAGGGTTACCCATGGGCAGTCCAAATTTTTGTTTATAGCAGAGTCCATCGAATGTGAAATATGTCATGTCAATGCATATACTTATAATTTTAATTATATTATCTATCGGCAAAGGTAATTTAATTTTTATTTTATTTAAGTGTTTTGAAAGAATGTTGAGACATTTCTTGGTAGGGATATTGGTGTATAAAGATTCTATATCGAGACTATTCATGGTTTTATTTTTCATATCTATGTTTTTTATCTTATTAAGAAGGTCGCCGGAGTTTCTTATATGGGAATTGCTAATTGTGCCCAATAATGGCGTTAGGAGTTTTGTGATCGCTCCTGCTATCTTATGGGTGGCACTGCCAATGCCAGAGATGATAGGGCGTATTGGATTATTATTTTTATGTGTTTTGGGTAAACCATATAAGGTCGGGATTTTAGGATGGTATTCTATATAGGTAGTCCATATTTTATCATTATGTATTAATTTCTTGTAAGATTTGTTAAATTTGTCAATTTCTTTATGTATTATTTCGGAGGTAGTTTTTTCATATGTGTGTTTATCTTGTAATAGTTGAAGTATTTTATTTTTGTATTCAGTTGTTTCCATTATTACAATCCCCCCACCTTTGTCAGCAGGTGAGACGATAATATTATGGTCGTTAGCCATGTGTGATAATGCATTTATGTATCGTTTTGGTAGGGTAATATCCCTGGTTTGGGCGGTGGTCGTGGATATTATACCCTGGATGAAACCTTTCATAAAGTCGGTATCTTCGTGTTTATAGTTTCGAGCGATTGTGTTGGTTGTAATCTTTGGATAGATTCCCGTTGCAAATTTTAAACCAAGGCTGAGGGCTTCTGTCTCGGTGTTTGATAGTGGCCGGTTTGTAAGATTTTGTATGAGTTTTGGTCGTCCAATAGAACCCCATTTGCTGTTGGAGATTCGATTGGATAGTTTTTTGTTAAGTTTTCTGTTGTGGGTAGAGTTGAAAGATATAATCCGTCGTTTAATTTTAGAGGTTGTATTCATAAATCGGGCGAAACGTTGAGTATCCAGGTCCTTCCACCTCCATTTTATTTCATATCGTCGGATTTAATCCAGCTCAACAATCATATATATATATATATATATATATATATATATATATATATATATATATATATATATATATATATATATATATATATATATATATAAATAAATTAATATATATATATATATATATATATATATATATAGTAATTTATAAAATATATATGGCGATTAAGCTACACTGAATATTCTGCGTTTCATCCAACTATAGGATTCTTCAGGCTTATGCGCATAAGTCTCAAGATTCCTATAGTTGCATGAAACGCAGAATATTCAGTGTAGCTTAATCGCCATATATATGTTATAAATTACTAACTAGCTCAACCTACGTATTTAGCACGTTTAAAGTAAATACTTAAAGTTTACGCATAAATCTATATTTCGTATATTAAATTTATGTGAATAAATGATGTAGTTATATATATATATATATATATATATATATATATATATATATATATATATATATATATATATATATAGTAGTTATACATATATTCGAGAGAGTTGATGCAGTGATTGCAGGTGATTAAATGACTTACTGACTAGATGTTTTTTTTAACGAATGATAAAAAGTAATTTTTTTGTATAGTTTCAAATGTTAAACACTTCAAAGACTGTATATATATATATATATATATATATATATGTATGTATATATATATATATTTATATATATATATGTTTATATATATGTATATGATTAAATCCCAGTGTTTCATGGTAAACAACTGATGATCCCTTGAAAAATAAAAAAAAATTGGTATTATAGTAAATTCGACAGAGTTGGTGCAGTGATTGCAGGTGATTAAATGACTTACTGACTAAGTGGTTTTTTTTTTAACGAATGATAAAATGTAATTTTTTGTGTAGTTTCAAATGTTAAAAAACTTCAAAGACTATATATATGATTATATATATATGCATGTATATATATGTATATGATTATATATATGATTATATATATGATTATTTATATATATGTATGTATATATGTATATATTTATAAATATATATATATATATATACATATATATATATATATATATATATATATATTTTGAGCCCAAAACACGGAAGCTTGCATACAAAATTATTTTAACAACTCCAAACGAATTTCCCTTTATATATATATATACATATATATATATATATATATATATATATATATATATATATATATATATATATATATATATATATATACTAGCGGGGGTATCCGGATTTGCCTGGGTGTTTGTAGGTGTGTGTGGTGTTAAATAAAAAAAGAACTTGGGGTGGGGTAGGATCGAACCCGAAGCCCTCTGGCGAAGTTTGAAAATAAAATCGGCCATCCAGAATGAGTTAGTGAAAGATGTTTAAATTTATTTAAGTAAGAACGAAATTGACAGGTGTGCGCCCGGAGCTCGTCGAGCGTTACGACGACGACGACGACGACGACGACGACGACGACGACGACGACGACGTAGGTGTGTTTATTATAAGCGAAGTAAAAAAAGAAAACAACGTTAACACTTAAGCGAATAAAACACACACAAAAAACTAACGTAAGGCAAACGAACGATGAAAAAAGACAAACGAACACGTGGAAAATGGCTTAAATAAGCCTGCTTCGATATTAAAATTAAAAACATCGGTGGATACCTGGGTGTTTTTTGTGTGTAGGCGGGGGTGGATAAAAGAAGTCAAAATAAAACAGAAAAACAAACGGTACGTGAACAATGGCTTAAATAACACTGGTTCAACATTTAAATTTAAAAAAATCGAAAACATAAAGACATCTCACACCACGATTCGAACCCAAAACGTTCAGGTAATGAAATTTGTAATATATATAAATATATATATATATATATATATATATATATATATATATATATATATATATATATATAAATCTAGATAGAGTTTAACTTAAACAAACAATACATCTTTAGTATGAAATATTTTTTAATCTTTTATTTAAAAATAAAAGATTAAAAAATATTTCATACTAAAGATAAATTGGTGGCAGAAATTACAGTTTGGAATGAGAAAATAAAATTAAGGTTCAACTTAGTACAATTTACAAATGTACTCAGAAAAAATTTGAAAAAAGTATACAATAGCGCAGTCCTTCATATTGTTTCCTTTAATCTTCTTTTATTAATTCTCATGTTTTTTTTTGTTGTTTTTTTTTCTTCAGGAAAATTTCAAAGTTCAATCGACTACGGTCTTTTATTTCGGTGCGGCAATTCATGTAAAAGCTGCTTCTGTATTTGAAATAATTTCAAGTCATTTATGTCTGTCTGACGTGATTTGCTCTTCTGATTGGCTTTTATGTTTATTTTAGTCATGTGGATGTTCTTGTTATAATGTTATTTTATAAACATTATCGTCCTCTTTTTTTTATTTTAGTCGTTTTTCTAAGCTTTTCCAATCTTCCGAAAGTTACCCATTCATAATTGCCCCTTTTCTATAACATATATGCACTCACAATCGCCCTCATTTCCCCACACACAGACACACACACAGACACACACACACAGACACACACACACACACACACACACATATATATATATATATATATATATATATATATATATATATAGTATTTTTGGGTGCACCATTCCCTAAAATATAATTCCCAGCAACCTCTCTCTCACAGAAGTGACGTTGCGAGCCTGTCTTTGCTTTATCATTATTTCCATGGCAAGTGCTCGTCTGAGCTTGAATCTCTAGTTCCCCCTCACGAATCTTTCATGATAAACACCCGTCTGGCTGGGACCAACATTTAGTAACTTTTATATGGCTAATTTAGAAAACAAATTATTTAATTTAATAGAGAAGCCTTCTATTTATGTTCGGTATGTGGACGATATATTAATTCTTGCCAATAACACAGAGGAAATAGAATATTTACAGGATATATTTCAGAATAATTCCGTTCTTAACTTCACATACGAAGTAAATACTTCTAATAAAATCTCGTTTTCAGACGTTCTCATTGACACTAGTAGCGATGAATTTATTACCTCCGTTCTTAAAAAAACTACATCCGTAAAGTCCAGTATTTAAAATTTTAAAAGTGAATGCACATTCCGTTATAAAAGGAATATAATAAGGTATCTTATACATCGTGCAAAAATTATTTTATCAAACAAAAAATATCCCTTAATGAATTAAAAAAATATAATCAGTTCCCAAACTCTCTTGTAGATAAAGAAATAAAACTAGCCATTAGCAATTTGAATCAAATTAGTAGTATCCAAGAAAATTATCAACCTGTTTATATATATATATTACCGAAACCAGTTACGAAAGAATTCCAAAATTGATGAACGTATTCTTAAATATATAATCCGTAGATACGTGGCTCCCAATAATATTTAAAAAAAACCATAAAATTTATTATATATTATTAAAAAATGCAGACAACAAGCCTTGTAATGAAAAACAACATTCGCAAGCAAGTGACCTGTTGGAAAGGTCCAATGTAGTTTACAAATTTAGCTGCCCAATAGGAGAGTGTATCCCCAATACTAATAGCTAAATTGGTTAAACAGCTAACACATTGTCGCAAAGATTGATTCTCCACCTCTCTGCCTCTAGCTGCATATCACAGAATTTGAAGGGGCATTGCTGCCATCATTCGGAATTTCGAAGAATTATGGTAGAAAATACAAGAGTATTGCAGCGTGAGAGAAATGTAAATAGGCTAAGAAAACTCGAGGCGTCGTACATTAAAATAAAGAAGCCTCAGATAAATAATATTAATTATGAGTGCAGCCGAAACGTTTTGAAATGCGTGGGTTACATTTTGAATATATATGTGTATGGGTGTATATATATAAATATATATATATATATATATATATATATATATATATATATATATATATATATATATATATATATATATATATATATAAGCGAGAGAAGGTAGTGATAGTATTCAGATGAAAATCCTGATTGATATTCAATAATTGTGCTGAAAAGCAAAATAGCGTCCATTCGCAGTTGAACATTTTGCTAACTGCATTTCATTTTCTCTGATGATGTTAGCCATTGTTGAAAATCCATGGATTAAGGAGATTAAATTAACCCTTTCTATATATTCCCTTGTCCAGCAATAAATTCTAAAATCGATTACATGCCTCTAATTGCTGTTTTTTCAGAATTTAAAATTAACCCACGAAACTTATATATATATATATATACACCTATATATATATATATATATATATATATATATATATATATATATATATATATCCGCCCACCTAACGTGTAAAAAGCTACCACGTAACTATGAAAAAATGCGAATATATGTATTAAAAAAAGAAATCTACATTTATTCCTACAATATTCCTGAGGATGATAGAACCACTTCTGTCGATAATGCTCGCGATTATGGATCCAACTGATACAATTGCGAGAAGAACACAAAAATAAGTATTCGGGGATTGGAGAAGATAAAAAGGAAAATTATGAAACAGAATAACTCCGTGCTATTTAATATATATATATATATATATATATATATATATATATATATATATATATATATATATATATATAAACACAGGGTAAATGTAGGCCATCTGGAACATATGTTGCAGAACGGAGAAAAAAGGCTAAAGACCCTAGTGTTTTGATATGATGTTTAGAATATAATAAACTAGTTATGACCTAAGTTTCATTTCATTCGGACAAAACACTAAGAAAAGGGGCCTAATTATAATTGGGAACACGTTTTTTGGGGTCACCCTGTATATATATATATATATATATATATATATATATATATATAAGGATTACTAGTCAACGTCTTGCGTTTATACAGTCAAGCCTGATAAGCAGACACCTGTTCAGTGATCAAACGGGCCTCTCTTTCGCCTGTTCTAATTTATTGTCAAATGCGGCAATGTATATAATGACTGTTATGAGGATGTTTAATTTAATAAACCGATGGGTCTTCTGCTTTACACTATTCTATAAAGTTTGTTTGGAATTAGGTCGCAATAATTCTTGATAAGATTCGAAATTTTTAAAAATATTTAGAGTGAAAACTTATGCTATTATAACTATCAATTGTTTTAGAAATTATGGAGCGTGCCTTCTAGAGTAAAATGAGTTTAAATTTACAAGAAGGAGCTGTATAAACTGACAAAATATGCATTGAGTTGTTAAAAAAAAAAATGTATTGAATAGAGGTTGGCTCGTATAGTCATACACAAATAACTGAACATACGCATCTGACACCACCGTGGAATGCCAATTTATTACGAATAAACCCGTCCTCTGTGCTCATTAAACACTTGCCGGTTACCAACGAGAAGAAAAACGGATTACCAGAACAACTATATATTTTATCTTTACAAAGGGGTTTGAATTACAACCAGATTTCTTATCAGGAAACCACATAATCAAAAAGTACCCTTGGATGAAATAGAACTAGTGAGCGTTGTCAAGGTGTTTGAAAAAAAAAGTGTTAGTAATCAGGCAAGCTCGAACCCGTAATGCGAAGGCGGAAAATAATATGAAAGAAAACGTGACATCTTACCGCTAGGCCATGAGACCAGAGGAAACAGAATATGGTTAAATACATCGATGTACATTTAAACGTTTACTTGCTAAGTAAGTGAGTTTTATTAGACGCAGAGAAGGAAGTTAGCTGAAGGTGAGTTCAGCTTTCCGCCGTTTAATTTATTGAGATGTTGGGGAAACCAAGCTCCTTGGAAAAAGGGGGAACTATCAAATTACTTCTCAAATGTATAGCAATTGTGTGATATTAAGGGTTTTCCCAAAAGTGATCAACGCTAATTGCTTTCAAGTCGTTCCTGTCAGTAAAGCCATGCGAACTGATTCCGTTAAATTAGTTTCCCTTTATTTATACGCAAAAAAAATAAACAAAACACAAACGAACAAACACGCGAAAGGACGTAACAGTGTGAATTTTTAAAAGTCGATCAAAATAAATGTAGAAATGACATCCGTTAGCAAATCGTAGATATTATAATCTAGGGAGTATATAAAAAGTTGCAAAAAAGTATCGTGGTTGAGCCCCCCCCATATTTTCTTAGACATTCAATTTCGTTATAATATATTGTTATATATCTAAATAAAATTGTGTTAATTTTTCCATTGGCCTCGGTATTGTTACTTGTGTTTTTCCTGTCTTGTGTTTATAAATGTCTTTCGAGAAAATGGATATATCCCTCCCGTACCTAAAAACCCGGGAAAGCTAATTTCTTTTAAATAACTAATGAGAAAAAAATTAACACCAATTGTTATCTGGGTCCCTCCCCCCAAGAAAAAAACAAAACTCGTCAATATCTAAATTCCCCTCGTTATCTTTCCTTAAATGGAAATACTTTTTCATCGCGAAATTTAGAAATTGAGATAAAATATTAAATAAGAAACAAGAAAACATCAATTAATTGTAGTCATCACTAATTACACATCTTTGTTACTTAATACTCCTCAAATGTGTCCTTATCAAACAATATCCAATGCTAAAATTCTGCAACAATGCACATTTCTACTTGAATCTCCACAAAATGTAATATTAGCAACATATATAACTACACTATCTTTGACAGTACCACTCCTGAAAATAATCCCATATTACTATACACATTACTGACGAACAATTACTCTGCATACTAAATATATATTTATATATTTTTTCAATTCATCTACATAAATATTGGTTATTTGTGTATGCATGTATTTTATAGCCTCTATTAATTTTCACTCGAAATCTGTTTACTGATGTTTACTTTTTATATAAATATTAGACAAAATGAAGCTTACATTTGTGTGTGCTATTATTCATGCCGTTAACACTCACACTAGAGAAATGCTATATTTAGTACAACTTAAGCCAAACAATAAAAGAACGCATTTAATAAGTATAATACATCTAAACGTTAATTTATAACTTCTTTGTTCTAATTAAAATTAATAGATTTTTCTACTCTATTACAGTCCTTTAACCATCACTTATAAAAGTCGACTAGTACTACCCTCTAAAAATAAACAAGTAGATTATAAAGTTTAACCACTTATCAAGGCCCGAAAGCCACTCGAGGATAAGGGTTACTGCGTGTACAGTAATCAATGGGATAGTATCGTAGTAATCGTTAGTATTGGAGATTTGATAAAGTGTCTTACTGAAAGGGGCGATTCATCAGGAATTTGTTTATGTTGGACTTGAAGACATCCAAGTTGTAGTCAGGTGGGCACAGGTAAACGGAAGAGAGTTACACAAGCGTGCACTTCTAAGAAAGAAGCTTTGATTATGGAATCTACGCTTTGATTTAGGCACAGATTAAGAGTGGGGAAAAATATATATTATATATATATATAAATTATATTTTGAAACTATATCAAGTAATTATAAGATATATATATATTTATGTATATATATATATATATATATATATATATATACATATATACACATATATATGCGTATGTATATACATATATATTAATATTTTTCAAAGTTATCATTATCAATTATAATCAATATTGAAGTAACTAAACTTTTGATTCCACATTGCCACTTATTGTTATTAAATAATATCACTATGTTAGTAAATAAGTATACCTAAGCATAAGGTATTTACTTATTATATACATTCTGAGATTTTTATTATTATTTCCATACAGTTTTCAACATTGTGTGTAACTGGAATGAGAAATGGGAGTGAATGTAAGGGGGCGTGAATGGGAGGTAAGAAGTGGGGGAATACTATTTTAAACTCACCGCCATAAATGTATTGATGTTTTTTTTTCTCATCCTCCTTCTTTCCTTCCTTTCTTGTTCTTCTCTTTTTTTCGTATTTACTTTTTCTTCCCCCGTATTTAATGTATGTAGGAAGTGCAAGGGTGAAACGTGGATGGAAAAGGGGTAAGGTAATGGTAAACTCGTTGGTCACGGACAATTCGAGTTTAATTAAAATATTTTAATAACGGAATCCTTTCTATAAACTCTAAAAATTATTTTCGTATAGATGTTCTAAAACGTTATCAAATTCATTTTCCCTGTTTATTGACGCTAGAACGTTTCAGATGTAGGCCTGCTATAACGCGCGCACATACAAATACTTTTCTCTCCAGTCTTTCATCAACTCTATCCTGTTTTTATTGTATTATATCTCCATACAATCCTTAATCCATACCCCTATATCATATCCTTTGCATACAAACAAATCTTAATTCCTGATTTAAACAACAGTGACGGAACAACCTGATATTAATACCCTATTACGGAGAAGAGCTGTTATTTCCATTGCAAACTTTGCTTTCGTATAAGCCGTATCGCCAAAAGAGGTATCTTGTTACCAGTAACTAGCTGGTCGAAAAATGATCATAAGAGTGTACCAACATGTTATTGCTCAGCTAAAAAAATGAAAACAAATAGAACGTATACTCTGCCTAGTTCGTTATTGAGCACCCTTGTATTTACCTCGTTATACCTCATTCGTTACTTTACATATATATATATATATATATATATATATATATATATATATATATATATATATATATGGGTGTGTGTATGTGTGTGCTTGTGTGTGTGTTTGTGCATGTGTGTTTGTCTTGCGTGTGTATGATGTGTGTAGGTGACACGTGCACATCCATGAATATATATTAAGAGTACAATCAGTTCAGTACACTTAACAATTACTTTGAATCGTTTTTCGTCTGAACTGAGTATCAGTGTTACCATAGCAATTTCTCTGCTTCGGCAGGTGCAGTTTGCGTTGTACGTTATGAATGTTAGAAAGCATGATCGGATATGGTTTATTCATAATGAATACTGTCATTGTATTTTCAGTGTACGTATTTTGTGGACTTCAGTATTAAACGTGTGTTGTGTTTATACTTGTAAAATATTTGTACTAAATAAAAATAACAGTTTTCTATGATGCCAGCATCATCTTCATAATCATCAGAAGTAACGGTATGGAAATGAAATAAAATATTCTTAATCTCATGCACGCATTATTTATAAAAACTAATTACAATATATAAGGCAAAAATGGCGCGATCGTTTTAGAATGTCTAAGAAAATATTGGGGGGGGGGCTCCACCACGTTACTTTTTTTGCAACTTTTTATATACTCCCTAGATTATATCTACGATTTGCTAACGAATGTCGTATTCTTCCCTTCTTTCCTGACGGGGTTCAGGTCTGCTCTCTGTCAAAATCCGCAATACGGACTCGTCCACTAGGTCATTATCGACCATATGTTCCGTCACTATCTCAATTAGTTTGGCTTTCCGCATACCCGGTCTGTAGTCTAACTCATACTCTTTCGCTATCGATAATATGTCATCTTTTTTCATCTTTCACAGTTCTTCAAATGACGGTGAATCTAGGAATTCTTGAACCAGTGCCATCTTTTATTTTTAAACACCTCTTGTTACTTTAAATGTGTCCACTGTCTAGTGTCTTTGGAGAAGAATAATCCCGGACGAGAGCCCCATTTATTTTACGACCCGGAATGTCTAGCGGTAAAAGTCGTAACACAAACATAACATAATATCAAAATCTGACCCTGAAGATCGCCATGGGCATGGAATATGTGTTTACATAAAAGATGGCGTTCCATCTGGTAGGGATATCTCCAGAGAAGACCCAGATTTACCTTATATGTGCTTCCGGGTTGCACTATCTTACACGACTGCATTTATTTGCCCTCTATCACCCCCACAACAGTGGCGTTACTATCTGCGAAAATTGACCACATCCTGTCTGCTAATCCTTCGGCTAACATTCACATCTGTGGTGACTTCAATGTCCATAATGTGGAATGGCTGACCCACTCAAATAAGACTGATGACAAAGGAAGGTTCTCTCATGATATTGCCACTGCCTATGACCTCACTCAGATTGTTCACGAAGCTACCCAGGTGCGTGATACTACCGGGCAGTATGCAAAACTTCTAGACCTTTTTCTGACAACTTCCTCGGAGCTATGTCCATGTTCCGTTCTATCTCCTCTGTGATCCTCCGACCACACTGTTCTATCAATTAAGATAAAAATTAAATGTAATAAGTGTTCAGAAGTACCTCTCCACTGTACTGTATATTGATACTCTATGGCTGACTGGGATAGCTTCCGTGCATTCATTTCTGATCTATCTCTCCATTCCATGTTTAAAAATGATGTGTCTTCTATCATATCAGACCAGACCGAATGGTAAATCTTAGGCATAGACCGATTAATACCATCCAAAAAAATCCAACAAAAACCTAACAGCCATCCATGGTTCTCCCCACAGTAATCCCTTTTTCCATAGCTACCAACGTAATAGATACACTTAGACTAAAGCTGCTTTCACGACTGCCAGCAACCACTGTAAAAGAGTAATAAAAATGTAAGAGAGCTATATGCTCAGTCCGTTAAATGCAAAGTAGATGAGCAGCGGCTTGGTTCTCAGCAGTTTTGGGAAATGGCAAACAAGGTCCTAAACAGAAGTGTGCGTTCTATCTCAAACATTATCAATGGACCTGAGGTCATATCGTCAGCATCAGACAATCAGCCTATTTGCCAAGAACTGTGTGTCTAATTCTACCCTATGAGACGAAAGCCAAAATCTATGGAGGGATATTTTATAGAAGCTGCAAATATACTTGATGAACTTTATATTGTCCAGATAAGTCTCCTCTTATAGAATTGAGCGCTCACTCTTTCCTTCTAACGCACTAAGCTATATATATATATATATATATATATATATATATATATATATATACATTTGTAGTCATCGACAGACATTCCTGTTTCGCTGTATCTCAACTCATCAGTGCCGCTAGAGTAGCATCTATCCTAAGCCAAGGATTGAACCTAGAACCGTCGTTTGACAGTCGGTAGTTCTCCCACTCGACCATGGAATCAACGCCTGTAAATAACTCGTCGGAATGGCTATTTAAATAGACACTGTTCCTTGTTTGGGGGTGAATATGCAACACAAATATTTCTGCCTATTTATAAAATAATTTAAAAAAAAGAAGAACGAAAAACTGAAATGCAGGTATATGAGACAGATAGTAGGTATGGGAGGTTTGGCTTTATATGGTTTTATATATGTGTTTTTTTAATGGGGGAGGGCGTTGTATTACGTCATCTAAAATCTTGTAACTATATTAATACCAATAAAAACTCTTAAATATAGTTCTATGAAACTGTAAGATTATGATGCATAATTCACAAATACATTCTTCTACTATTTCCACCCTACCAGACATCATTACTTTCACCATACATAACTGTCAGAATGCAACGATGTAAGAAAATAGTATTCGTAAAATTTAAAAAAAATCACTAAAAGCGTGCACATTTATTTTGTAAAATGTTTATGTCAGAAAAAATTAGCTTCAAAGAATTTTACTATTAAAATTAAATGTTACAGATAGGAGATATTCCGTACAGAACATCTCAGGAAAAATACTTTAAAATAATTTTAAACTTCACGAAAAAGACAAACATATACATTACTCTTAATAGAAAAATAATTAACAATAGTAATCGTTACTTTAGTTTTACATACCATTGCTTATTGGCACTGTAATTGGTTATCAGCCTAGTTGAACTTTAGCCATCGTCTTCTCATATGTATTTTAAGTTGAAAATAATAAGTAGGCATGAGAATTTGATATGGGGGTGGATTTATGGAAACTAGAGCAAAATATTACAAACCGACTGATCTAATTTGGTGTCTTTTATTACATTTTTGCCGTAATAAAAGCCAAACTAGAAGAATTAACCGGTCATCATCTGTTCATGAGAAGCTTTTGTTAAGTCATGAAAGTAGGCTAGCCTGGAATACTGTTGCACAAAGACTTGAACATATGCATCATGACACAATCATGAAATGTACTTCAGACCAAGATCACAGTGTAGTGTCTGTTCTGATGCTACACTTCACTTTTTTCTGTTCTCGATCAGTGAAGGAGAATTCTTTAATGTCTGAGATGAGTTTTTATTTTATTCTTATACAGAGTATGCCTTTCGATGGAGGCTGGATTTTCTACACGTAATAATTGCATAATTTGACCCTAACTCTCGTGATTTCCAATCAAGCCGGGATCGGGCGAGACCGGCAATCATCGGTGTCAGCCGAGTGGAGTAACAGACGCAGACTAAAGAAAAAAGCAAAATATACCGAAAAAAAAATAGAAATGCAAATTATAAAAAAAAAAAAAACTACCTTGAAAATAGCAAATATGTTTATTTAATTTATTTTAGTATTCATTTATTTATTTGTATTTATTTATTTTTCTGTTTGAAAAATAGTTATCAACAGCAAGTTATTTAAATATTGTTATCTTCAAGAAAAGTTTCTTTACCCATATAAATGTTAGGTGTAAGTACAATTCTTTTGTTTTTCTTTAACCGTATTTTCCTTGTTTTTTTTTTAATTTTATTTTAAAGACCTTTTGTTCAGCAAAGTTATGTTTTTAGGAGGGAGGATTACACAGAAACAGAAAAGCATGTTCTATTTTTTTACGGTTTTTAAAGATCCGTCGGAAGAACTTTCTTGAGATGAGGATATTTCCTTAGGAATCGTTTACATTGGTCGACTGTTCATCGGCCATCGACAGCAAAAAGGAGGTGGATAGGGTAGAGGAAATTGAAAGGACCCCCCCCACCGGGTGGCTTTCGGAAATGTGATTTATGATGGAGACAAAAGGATCGTTACCAAATTTTTGTCTCCACATAAATTCAAGTAAATATATACCCGGAAGCTCCCGGATGGTCCCGCATTCTTGCTTGTTACGCTGTTTTGAGCCAGAGCGGTTCAAAAATTCTTCCTCCGTTATCTTTCCTTCGGTTGAATAGAGGTTCATCAATTTCTATAGTGTGACCTAGACCTGCTATCTTCCGGGGATTCCTCAGGAAATACTCCTGACAAATTTCTCTCAGAAAGTTTACAATTGGTGCACCTGCACCGCATTGTTTGGGAAAGCAATTTCTTTTCCTGACAATATGAAGTTGTCTGCATCTGCATCGGCGTTTTCATTTGTTTTCTAGCATGCACAGATTTATTTCCTTGCCTGTAATTTTTCTGTTTGGCGAGTCTGAAAATATAGTCGTTTGTCATTTTTTTTTGGGGGGGGGGTCAGTCGATTTCTTCCAATTCCAATGTTGCCTGCTTTCATTTACATATCGCTATTTCATTGGCTAATCAAACTCCCAGAAACTGAAGTACAAATTAAAAAAAATCTATATAAATAAATCATTAAAAATAAGTAGTTATAAGATATAAAAAATTACTATAAACATAAAAAAATTAACTTTCTAAATTCGAATTAGCGTTTCAACATTTGAACAACGCTCGGCTGTCACCGATGTTTGCCGGTCTCGCCCGATCCGCGTTTGACAGGGAATCACGAGAATTCGGGCCAAATGATGCAAGAGTACCAACACCGACATTGTCTCTAACTTTGCCCTGTGGGAATGCAAGTAAATAGGAATATCTACTATAGATAATGCAACCATATTTAAACATAAACACACGCACATGTATTAAATTCAGTCATAAAACAGAAAAACACCTGTAGTACCACGAAGTCTATAAAGTTACAAAGATTTTGAATTAAAACTAGACATCTTCTTGGAAAACCAACAGATACAAATAGCTCATTATCCTTGGATTTATAATAAATTTACAATATTTTTTATTAATAATGCCCAGGCTGTGACAACAGCATATTCTATTCATTGTTAGGACTCTTGAGTAGATATCCGTTAATATATTATGTTTTATATAAACGGGTGTGGTTCTCTGTTGATTACGTCTGTCTTACTGTGACCGATATGTACATGAGAGTTTAAAGAATGAAAAGAATATTCTGTCGTCACAGCCTTATAATTACTGACAATCTGCTCTAAACTTCATGATACCAACTATATTAACGCGTATTGCAGTTGTATCTTATTATGGTTATGATCACATGCTTAAAAACAATTATTTAGTTCGTACACGTACTACCTTATATATGTATGAATCTTACACAAGTTTAATACTGAAGTCCAGGGAATACGGGCACTAAAAATACAACGACATTATTCATTACCAATTAAATATATTCGGTCATGTTTTCTAGCATTCAAAACGTGCAACACAAATTGCACCTGTCGAAGCCGAGTAATTGAAAATTGCTATGGTAACACTGATATTTGTTTCAGACGAAAGACGACTAAAAGTCATTGTTAACAAAAATGAACTGATTTGACTCTCCAATAAAAAAAAAATGGTGAATTTATACAGAATTAAGCACAATATCTCTAACTGATTGATAGCATTTCGTTCACTTTTTAGAGTTTAAGCCGAAATAAAGGTCAAAGAAGAAGAATATACCAGCTATCACAACACCATTGTAAGGCATAACAGGTGCTACACAATGCATAAGTAACACAGGGAGAATGCAGGAAAACCGATTGCATATATAATATACAAAATCTAGCATATCTGTTTAAATGTATGTATGTATGTATGTATGTATGTTTGGCTTAAACTTTCAACACAGGCGACGGATTTTCACGAGATCGTTATCGTCCTGAATCTTTACCCTTCAGAAGACAAATATCGAAAAATTAGTTAAAAACAGCCATATCTTAACCCTAAATTGGCACTTCTCTACAGGGAGATGTCGCTTTTCTTCGATTTATTTATAAAACTAATCCCCATTTTCATTAAATCTGCAAAGACGCCCCTTTTTTGGCACGTTCTTTTCCTCCTTCTCGGTACGTGTTCGAGCCTGCCTTTCTACTACCACGTGTTTTTTTTAAATTTATTTTTGCTCAAATCACACCTCCAAACACCTGGACAACGCCGGACCCGAAGGATCATATATAAAAAGAACGAGTGAATGCTATTGTCTCCAGCTTTTGGGGGGGGGGGCAAAGGCGGACGGCGACGTATCTCCTTTTACTCTGATTGTTTTGCTCTTACCTCTATGTTACTCTCTAATCTATCTAACAAGACGAATTTGTGTAAAAAATCATTGAGTATACGAAAAAGTAAGTGAGCGAATAAAAAAAAAAGTCAGAGAAATATAGATGAGAGTTAGAGAGTATTTACGCACATGTTAGAGAGTTTAAGAGAAGAAGTGAAAGAGAAAGTCACAGCGAGAAGAAGAAATGAGAACGAGTTGGTTGATTAGTCTCAACTCAGTTGCAGCTAAAACTAATGAACCTATAATTGCCATAAAGATTGTTAAAGATGCATCAGCCATCAAGTCGAGAAGCCAGAATCGCTGAAGCCATATTCTAAAGCAGCGCATTGCGATAAATATAAAAACAAAAATGTTTAAAATTTCCCCCCACGCCAAGAGCAACGAGAGACAATTGGCATCAGAAAACTTAAGAAAAATTAATATCAGGCACACGAAAAAAACATTAATCAGATTTTAAAGAAAAATAGAAAAGAATATTACTGAGATGCAACCATATATTCTATGCATGGAATTTGTTTGAATCATAGAGGTAAAGACACACAGTCTATTATTATACTAAATCTTAGTTAATGAACGTTTATATTTATTATAATATATAACTACAGTTCCTGTCTTTGATTTTATTATCGCATCATTTTTACAAATGTAACATCCGACCATCTTTATGTTTGTAATGTAGCGTCGCAGGAACTACCAACATAGGGGAAAAAGCAGTAAATCCGCATTAGGATGTATTTTTCTTTTTTAACAAAATACTTATTACCGTTATTCTCCCATCACGAGAACACATTAAAAGTCTTTCGCGTCAGCTCCACAATACGCCGGCTGTAGACAGCCATTTTTTATATGTTCATCTTTTTCGACAGCATTCTTTCGTTTCCTTTAATTTTCCACGCCGCTCCTCTTTCGGTGCCGACTTGTTTCTGTTTTTTTTTTGTTTTTTTTTCCAAAGACGTGGTGTCTTTTTTTTTTCTTTTTCTTCAGACACAAGGCAGAGTATACTTCGCAATTTGCATACGTACCAAACGCTGCACCTGTTGCTAATACAACTTAGTGTCATCCATATCCGACTGCTGCTGATATTTTGATGCGTGTTCATGTGCCCTCTGTTACATATGTAGCTTGTCGAACTCAACATGCATACGAATTTCGAAGTGACCCTTTATTTAATTCATAAGGGAAAAGTGGCGTGCGTGTTTTTTTATTTTCAAGAAAGGCTTTTTTCGTCACGGTTCTCGGGAATGTTACTATGTTTTAGAACTTGTGTATACTTCCTAGATAAAAAAAATATCTACGATTTACGAAGGGACGTCGCCTCTAGATTTATTTTGATCGGTTTTTAGAAAATACACTCTATTCCATCCTCTCGCGTGGTTGGTCGTGTTTTTAATATAAAAGCCAAACTAATCAAACGCGAAGACAGGTTACGAGCTTTTCTGCAGGGACGTCCAGAAAGCAATCCTCTTTATATATCAGACAATTGTTATTCATTTAGACATTCCCTTTCTGTTGGAAGCTGCTTTTTCCCAACATCGTGGGGAGACAAATAAATGCACCTGCAGAAACCTGAACTAGCCTTCAGCCAACCTTCATTTCTGCACAAGCATATTTACTTAGCAAGTCACTTTTCGATTGAGATCGGTAAATTTGAAAGATTTTCACTTCGTATGGCCTCGTAGCGTAGCGGTAAGATGTTAACTTTCCTTCTCGGCCTTCGTGTCGCTGTGTCACGGGTTCGAGCATACCTGACTATGGACACCTTTCTTTTACACCTCAAAACATTTGGGCACCACTGTTAACCACCGCTTTTATAATTACAGAACATAGCATTTTAGTAACCTATCATACTTAATATTACAAATATTATGTAAGAGAAGAATAAGCTTATTCATAAATGCAATGCGCCAAAAAGTGTCTAACATGCATACATTATATATATATATATATATATATATATATATATATATATATATATATATATATATATATAACTACTTCATTTACTCACATAAAACTAATATACTTGGATCTTCCTACCACTCTGTTGTATCAGTTTAGATAAAAATGAAATGTAATAAATCCTCAGATGTACCTCTCTATCGTACAGTATATCGATACTCTATGGCTGACGTGGATAGCTTCCGTACATTTATATCAGATCTACCTCTACGTTCCATGTTTAAAAAGGATGTGTCCTCTATAGTATCAGATCTTACGGAATGGTTAATTATAGGAATAGAGGGTTTCATGCCCTCGAAAAAATTCGAGCAAAAAGCTAACAGCCAACCGTGGTTTTCTCCAGAATGTGCTGCTGCCATTGCGCACAGAAATTACTTTTTTTCCATTGCTTCTAACGTAATAGATGTACTGAGACTAAAGCCGCTTACAGGACTGCAATTAAACACTGGAAAAAAGTAATTAATAACGCAAGAGATTTGTATGCTCAATTCGTCAAGTCGAAAGTAGCTGAGATGCGGCTAAGTTCCCACCAGTTATTTACTTCAAAAGTGCTCAATACGTAGGTAGAGCTAGTTAGTAAGTTATAAAATATATATGGCGATTAAGCTACACTGACGATTACGCGTTTCACTCACTCTAGGATTCTTATATATATATATAGGAGACAATAGGAGTGGAAAATAAATTCACAAATATTATATATTGAAAAATATAGAATGGGTAATTTATTGTACAAGTATATGCATGCGTTTATTTATCTCTCAACTCAATGTATGTGTATCCTTATTGAATAAATGTATTTTTCTATATTTTCCAATATATAAATTTGTGAATTTATTTTCCACTACTATTGTCTCCTATATAAACTCCATTGAACTTCCCTGAGCTTTATATTATCCCGATAAGTCTGCTTTGATAGAATTGAATTACTCTCTTCTTTTATCTACCCTTATATATATATATATATATATATATATATATATATATATATATATATATATATATATATATAATGTATGTATATATATATACATATATATATATATATATATATATATATATATATTTCTTGAAGTTATACATTTGGATTTTACCGTCACATTTTTATTTTCCACCAGACTATCCATTCATGTGTAATCACCCTTTTCTTCACCATATTCCCTCTGCTTCACTTTTTTTGTTTTCAAGTGAGATCTTTGACTTACTTCTTGTTCCCTCAAGTACTTCTGCATGCTAAATCCGATCCCGCATTTTGCTCATTTCCACCCTCTGATGAGAAGGAAAGTATTTCTTCGAAACTCCGGTGATTAAGGACTATCCATTTATATAGTGTTTCCTTTTCAGATTAAATATGTTTTTAACTCATTTCAAAGTGTTTTTTAACATATTTTATTAACTGTTGGCTCATATATATATATATATATATATATATATATATATATATATATATATATATATATATATATATATACATATATGTATATATATATAAATATAAATATATATATATATATATATATATATATATATATATATATATATATAACACCTACGTAATTTATATTACAATAAAGTATGTGACAATTTTCATTACCGGAGAGATAATTGCAAGGCTAAACTTCCTTACTATACTCTACCATCCTTAAACGTGTATGATACTGTAAAGTTTTATTTACACATATATTTCAAAAATTTTATAACTTGCGCGTACTCATAAATCGAACACTGACTAATTAGATACTGAAAATCCATACATCAAATAATATATTTACTTATAACACTTTATGTTTCCTGTGTGCCTAATGTATTTTTTCCTATGGGCATTAATGTATATATATATATATATATATATATATATATATATATATATATATATATATATATATATATATATATATATATATATATTTATATATATATATATATATATATATATATATATATATTTATATATATATATATAATTATATACACGTTATTTTATATAATGGTTTCAATTTGTTTGTATAGTTGTATAGTTGTATAGACAACCACATTTTATGTATTCTGTCTTAAGTATATTTGTGATGATTTTAGCAGTAAACTGCAGGCAACTCCTTGCTGAGGAAATTTTCATCCAGTTGTTTACAAAATTCATAAGCGTTTTTTTTTTAAATTGTTGTAAGTCAAAGAAGCCGTTTCCCCGTTTTTGTTTATTTTCGGTTTACCTTTTGTTTTGTTATTGTGTAAACAACCTCAGCTTTTTGATGTTCGAATCGTCCTATTTCCCTGTCTGCATTTTGTCTCCCAAATCTTTTTGTCTGCGTCCTTCTTTTTTTATGCATCAATGTAATGTCAGGTATTTGTCAAATGGATGACTACGTCTCTCTCTGATGTTTCACCCTCAATGTATTTGTTTTTATTAGTACTAAAATTGTGTAATTGTTGTTGTTGTTGTTGTTATTATTATTATTATTATTATTATTATTATTATTATTATTATTATTATTATTGTTATCATTATTATTATTATTATTATCATTATTATTATCATTATTATTATTATTATTATCATTATTATTATCATTATTATTATTATTATTATTATTGGCGGCGGCGGCGGCTCACAAGTAGCTTTCACACATGTCATGAAAGAACTCTGTGATGTTGCTTAGTAGGTGAGTGGGATAGTGTCCCCTAAATTTCCAGTACTCTCCAGCTCTTTCGATTACATTTGCAAATAAATTGGCATTATCGCAACAGTTGTTTGCCATTTATTTCTCGTTGGCAGCAGCTCTTAGTGCAGTGAGTTGGCAATGGGAGGGTGGCTTAGGAATCTATAGAAACCCGGCTTCAGTTTGCATGGTTCCATGTAGTGGTCCATGTTTTCCTTTGCAGAACTTTGTTTGGCCCGCGATTGTTGCCCCTCTATTTTTGTTTCCAGATTCAATGGGGTTTCTAACTATTTCAGCTTTTCTCATTATTGTTGTTCGTTAAATTTTCCAATAATTTCTTTGTTTCTAATATCTCCCATTCTTTTCTCAAAGTTTTTTGGGATTGTTGCTAGTGCTGCTGATATTATAGGTACTCTCTTGATTTTCTTCATCTTCCATATTCCTTTCAGCTTTCTGGCTAGCTCTGTGTATTTTCACCGTTTCTTCTTTTCTTTGTTATTTACCCTGTGGTCAGCTGAAACAGCAATGTCTACGAATTGGCATGACTTTTCTCACCTGTTATTTTTTCCTTGTTAATTATTAGAGCATCTGGTCTTCTTGCTGGATGGGTTTATCAGTATTTATGTCCATGTCTCATAGGCCTTTATAATGCTCGTTTGTACAACATGGCTTTGCGTTCTAGATGCGGCTGTTTGCATAATTCCCAGTGTAATATCCTTCACACTTGGTCGTGCTTGTTGTTGTAATCCTTTTTTGGGCCAGTTTGCTGCATTCACTTATTACACAGTTTATCGTCTCTTTATTCACAAAGTCTGCATATGCTCTTTTCTTGAGTTTTGCCGATTTTTCCTTTGCTGTAATTGGGTCTTATCGAGTTATCTTGTGCTGCCATTATTCGGGATTCAGTTTCCCGGAATACGTGGACTTCTCGCATCCATGTTAAAGTGTTTTCGTTATTTTCATTTTTTTCCGATGCTTATAATCTTCCGTGTAGTTGTTTTTCTTCGAACTTTTTTCTTGTCTTATCCGATGTCTCTCTGTTTGCTGTTTTATAGATTTTTTCAGTGTCTCTCGCTGCTATGATTATTCTTTCAGTGTTTTGCATTATGTATATTTCTTGTTCATTTTTGGTGTCATTGACACAGTATTCTATACTAACAAGTCCCATCCCGCCTTCTTTCGTCTTTACGTAGATCGGTCATAATCGTCCTTCAGGTGTAGTGCGTTTCCTGGTCTTCTGATCGAGCTGTCTCAGTTTTCTTTTAGTCCACGCTATGAAAGTTCCAGGGTATCTTACTTGTGATACTGCACATATATTTATCTCTTCTATAAGGTTTGTGCTACATAATTTGGTTTCGAAAAAGTTCTTGTTCCCTTGACGTATTTCTGTCCAATTCTCTCTTCTATTTCTGCTTTTTATTATTATTATTATTATTATTATTATTATTATTATTATTATTATTATTATTATTATTGTTGTTGTTGTTGTTGTTGTTGTTGTAATAATAATAATAATTATTATTTTAGTTTATGAAACTAATAATAATATAATATTTAGAAGAACATAAAAGGAGGGATTCATAAGTCCACATTGTTATGGAAACAAAAAGGGCACTTAAACAGAGACACCGAATCACTAATAATAACCACATGTGATAATGCGATAAATATCGACCATATAAAAGCAAACATCACCAAAAGAAAACGGTCAAGCAGATTTTGCGGATAATGATATTACACGAAAAACGACATAATCACTTAATGCATAAAACTAGCCCCCAACAGAATATAAGTATAAGCATTGTTTATGACCTCACTCAGATTGTTCACGAACCCGCTTCTGTACCCGATACTGACAGCCAGTGTGCAAGTCTCCTAGACCTTTTTCTCACAACTTGCCCTGAACTGTGTTCAGCTTCCTTTCTGTCTCCACTTGGATCTTTCTACCACTGTTGTATCAGTTAAGATAACAATTAAATGTAATAAATCCTCAGATGTACCTCTCTATCGTACAGTATATCGATACCTTATGGCTGACTGGGATAGCTTTCGTACATTTATATCAGATCTACCTCTACGTTCCATGTTTAAAAAGGATGTGTCCTCTATAGTACCAGATCTGAGGTATTCGCTTTTTTCCATGGCTTCCAACGTAATAGATGTACTGAGACTAAATCCTCTTACAGGACTGCCATTAAACACTGTAAAAAGGTAATAAAGAACGCAAAGAGTTGTATGCTCAGTCCGTAAAGACCAAAGTAGCTGAAAAGCGACTAAGTTCCCATCAGTTTTGGCAAATCCTGAACAGAAACTCTATTCCAATTGTCATAAATGGAACTGAAGTAATCTCGTCAGCATCACACAAAGCCAACTCTTTGCCAAGAATTTGCAGCTAATTGTACCCTTTGTGACGAAGGCCACCAACCTCCAATATTTCCTCCTGTATCAGATTGCATACTATGTGATGTATAAATATTTGCACGTGATGTTGCCAAGTTAGTTAACAACCTTGATTCCAGTAAAGCAAGCGGCCCTGACAGTATTCCAATTATAGTACTCAAAAGAATTCAACCAGAACTAGCGCAAATCCTTACAAAATTGTTGAAACGTTTTCTTAAGGAGAATTGCTTCCCATCACCCTTGAAAATCTCATCAGTATGTCCTGTATTTAAGAATTCAGGTTATCGCTCATCTCCCTCACAATACAGGCCAATAAGTCTCCTGTGCGTCATGGTCGTTGTGGGAGTCTGTGTCAAATAGAGAAGCAATCAACCATCTCAGCAAAGATATCCTTCTTAGTGACACACAATATGGTTTTCGTTCTGCTAGAGCTACAGCAGATGTCCTTACAGTTATATCTCATGGGATTACCGAATCTCTCGACGGAGGCTACCTTTCTAGGGGAATTGCTCTTGACATATCAATGGCCTTTGATAGAGTATGGCATAAAAGATTACTTCACAAGATCTCCAGCTACGGTATAGCTGGAAATGCATTCTCCATTATTAAATCATTTCTCTCTGATAGGTTCATAAGAGTAGTAGTTGATGGGCAGAAATCTGAAGCTCTCAGTATAAATGCTGGAGTCCCGCAGCGGTCCATCCTGGGCCCACCTCTCTTCCTGATCTACATTAATGATCTTCCAAATAGCATCCTTACATCATTCGTAGACATCTATGCTGATGACACCACTATCTATGGTAGCACATCTACGACCGTAAACGACCAAGTTCTCTCTGATTCTATCTCCTCTGGTGGTACAATGAGGGAAGAGGTGGCTTGTAACTTTTAATTCATCCAAAAACCAAGCTTTTATCTTTGCATCATCACCTCTCTGATCCCCATCTGGTGTTAATTTAAATGAATGGCTCTTGTCTTGGGGAGAC
>NC_136506.1:102102912-102182912 GCF_053919585.1 Euprymna scolopes
CATTTAAATTAAACGTTACTGCTTGATGCTTATCAGTAGCCAACCCCTATTCCTATATATATATAGTCTTTTCAGTGTCCAAAAGAACGAGTAACCATGCGACGTTTAATAATTCGCAGTATCATATAACACACGTTTAATAAAACACGTAATTCGCAGTATCATATAACACACGTTTAATAATTCGCAGTGTCATATAACACACGTGAGTGCAAGCCATTACAATAATCCACATATATGAGTGACGGTCGGATATGTTTTCACACTACGCAACAAGTCATTTAAATTAAACGTTACTGCTTGATGCTTATCAGTAGCCAACCCCTATTCCTATATATATATATATATATATATATATATATATATATGTATATATATATATATATATATATATAATCGCTATATATATAATCGCTATATATATAATCGCTATATATATATATATATATATATATATATATATATATATATGCTTCCGCCTCCATTTGCATATAGGAACTATATTCTATTTTTTCCTATTCCTCTATGATTACAATATCACAGAGAAAATTGCTAAGATACCTCAGCTGACAAAATGGTACTAAAATAGCCGTTATGAGTGGAAAGTATAATGTAATGATGAAATAACTAAACATTGTTCGAGTATAACTATTAATACACAAAGACAACAGCACAAATATTCAACCTTAATACACATTAAAAGTGAACACACTTTTTAATATGATGAAATCATGAAAGAAGACTTCAATATAAAATTTAATACACGACGAAAGGGAATACACACTTATAGATAGTTTTAGGGTACAACATAAGTAATTGCACAAATAGTTACACGTCATAGTCTCTTAATAACGTGCATTTAGTTATATTTAGTATCAGAGGTCGATATGATTAATTTGATTGATCCAATTTGAATAGAATAAAACGTGTTCGGTCAAATCAATTGTGTAGTGTGTTTAGTACATATAATACAACATACTTTAAGCAAATATTTTATGTACGATGGTAACTACATCAGTAACCAATATATTTGCCAAATACGAAGTTAGGCAAGACAATTGAGAGTTTACTCAGATCTACAGCAGATGGGCTAACGTTTATATCTCATAGGATTAGTTACTCCCTCGACAAAGACTTCCTTTCTAGGGAAACTGCTTTTGACATATCAAAGACCTTCGATTAGGTATGGCATAAAGGCCTACCGTACAAAATTTCCAGCAACGGTATAACTGGAAATGTTTTCTCAATCATTAACTCATTTCTCTCTGATAGGCTAATAAGAGTAGTGGTTGACGGGCAGAAATCAGAGGTCCACAGAATTAATGCTGGAGTCCGTAATGAGTCCATCCTGGACCCAAATCTCTTCATGATCTACATCAATGATCTCTCAAAATCCATACTTTAATCGTCCGTTGACAGCTATGATGATGACACGATAATCTACGGCAACACATCAAAGGCCGTAAGTGACAAAATTCTGTCTGATTCTCTCTCCTCTAATCTTGAGCGTGTGGTGCAATTGCGGAAGAGGTGGCTGGATACCTTTAATGCATCTTAAATCGAGCGCCTATCTTTACATCATCAATGCTCTGATCCCCGTCTGGCATCAATTAAAATGGATGGCTCTCGTCTTGGGGAGTCTCCATGTTTTGAGAAGCTTCTGGGTTTGACCTTTATTCCTGATCTGAAATGAACACGTACATCAAGTCTGTTGCCTAGGTCGGTGGAAAGATGGTAGGATCCTTCAACCGCTCCAGATGATAGCTAACTGCTTATGCAATTCTCTACTCTATAAAAGCCAAGTACGTCCAAGATGGAGTACTGCTGCCACATATGAGCAAGATCTGCTAGAAACAGCCTATGCTGCCTTTACAGAGTACAAACTGGACTTCGTGGCTTAGTGGGGCATTCCCTTTTCTCTTCCCTGCAACCTCTGTTCCACAGACAACACGTTGCGTGCCTGTCTTTGTTTGATCTTTATTTCAATGGCAAGTGCTCGTCTGGGCTCCAATCTCTGGTCCCCCTCGCGAATCTTTCACGATTAAAACCCGTCTAGCTAAAACCACTGTCAATAATTTCCCCACTCTTTATGTGTGCCAAAATCAAAACGTAGATTCCATGAACAAAGCTTCTTTCTTAGAAGTGCACGCGTGTGAAACTGTCTTCCGTTGTCCTGTTTCCCATCTGACTACCACTTAGATGTCTTCACGTCCAACATAACAAATTTCTGATGACCCCCCCCCGCTACGTAAGACATTTTATCAAATCTCCAATACTAACGATTACTACGATAGTATCCCATTGATTACTGTACACGCAATAACCATTATCCCGGGTAGCTTCCGGGCCTTGATAAGTGGTGACTGCCATGTAAAAAAATAATAGTCAAACTGGAAATATTTTAACATACCAAAAACTCTGCCTTGGAGAGAATAAAAACGATATATTATTATAAACTATGAAATACCTAGTAAAATACTTTTCATTAATAATGTAGATTGGAAAACTGCCAGGCATTATATCTAGCCTGCCTTGTTCACAAGAAATTGTTTTTAATGTTTTCCAATCTTGTGGAAATTATTTTACTGGTAAAAACGTCCAGTCGTCGTTTGACATAGCGCTTATCATGAATCAACTCCACTTCGGTCAAGATTGATTTTCCAGTTTGGAAGAAATTTAGAAACACTTTCTCCGAGATTTTTTTTTCTAACAATTAAATGGCATGTAAGGTTTGATTTGCCACTTTTAGGTTTTTCACGAACATGTATGTTATCGATGTAATATATATATATATATATATATATATATATATATATATATATATATATATATATATATATATATATATACCACCCACACACACCAACTCACATATATATATAGAGAGAGAGAGAGAGAGAGAGAGAGAGAGAGAGAGACAGAGAGAGAGAGAGAGAAAGCTATAAATATATAATCACAGACATGAATAAAGGTACATAAATTGATATATATATATATATATATATACATATATATATATATAATTATTTTTTGCTATAATAATTAAATACATATATACACTAGTGTTTCATCCTTTCGGGATTCTTCAGTGCAGGGTGTCACGATTAACACTAGCCGAACGATTCGAGCCCCGCACTACCAGACATCTCTGTCTCGATTAGCGGAGGCCGTATCCATTCGGCTACCATAAACCGCGTGAAATAGCGTTGAATTTAAACATTTTAATTTTAAATGTTCATTTACGTCAGTCCGAGAGTGATCTAATCGTTATACGATGATCTATGCATAAGATTTAAATTGACCGACTTTAATTCGACTGAGAGTGCTCAACGATAAAAACGAAGTTCTTAAAGGGGCTGTCATAATTATTTTTATGCTATAATAATTAAATACCTACAGACACTAATGTTTCGTCCTTTCGGGATACTTCAGTGCAGAGTGTTACGATTAACACTAACAGAACGATTCGAACCCCGCACCACGATATATATATATATATATATATATATATATATATATATATATATATATATAGTGTTTTAATTGATACAAATTACTGGCTACATATTTACATAGATGTTTTTCTTGCAATCCTTTGTCGAAAGGCAGCGTCATCCGTCGGCACATATATGCACATATATTACCGGTATATAATGTTTACCTCATGTAATCGAACCATTTTTAATAACTCCAGGGTTTGATCGGATTTACATCCAGGAAAGTGCATCACTTTAATACCTATACAAAGAAATATATACGAAATATAGACTTCCTCAAACAATTGCAAATAGTATTTGCTTTTTATTAATCATGTTTACAGTATTATTCAATAATGTTTAAGTGATGTTCAATTTTTACTGATATCTTGTATTATATTTTATATTGCTATACTAATATTATTCTTTTTTTACTCTTATATTTTTCAGGTAAGTGTGAATTTTTGGATTTTAATTGGTAAGATCGTAACTTTATTTTTAAATCTTCATACTTTTGAAATTAATTTCATATTTTAATATGGTATCTATTCCTCAATTATATGACGTTGCCAATGTTTTACAGAAATTGCATTGAACATATTTTATACATTTTTGGATGTATTTCCTGTTTTTTAATATCCCCGTATATAAAGTAATATATCTAGTTATATAATGAATAATATATGTGTACATACATTATATAATAAATTCTTTGTCATTTTGTCATTATATTTAGGAATTTAAAATCATACGTGTGTGTGTATATATATATATATATATATACATCCATGTATATGTGTGAGTGAGTGCGTCTGTGTATGTAAAACATACACGAAATAAATATAATATATATATATATATATATATACATATACATACGCACTTACACACATTAGTATACATAAACATTTTGTAACCCAAGTAAAAGAATACGAGTAATATTATATATATATATATACATATATATATATATATATATATATGTATATATGTATATATGTATATGTATATATATATATATATATATATATACATAGAGAGAGAAAGATAGAGATAGAGTGGAAGAGAGAGAAAGAGAGAGAGAGAGTGGGAGAGAGCTTTATTACGAATTCAACTAAATAATGTATAAGTTAAAGCAGCTGAAAATGAGACGTTTATTTTCAACTGCATTACGATTTATGTATATCGTATTTACTTGTCTTTCTTTATTAAACAGCCCATTTATTAATGATTGTATATTGTAAAAATCATGTATTTCATATACAAGGTTAGAGATTTGAGAATTGATCATTTACTGACTGAGGTTTTTTTTTATTGCTTGTAAAATATTTAATTGCAATTTGAATCGAGACACTATCTATTAAACTAAAAACCAATTTCTTTTTATTAAAATGGTCAAATGTATTATAGTAATGTGGGAGAACAAGACCTTTCAATGTTTTCTGTAATCCATTGTACTAAATATTGTGTTAGTGTACATATAAATATAAATAGAATATCAATATTTTATATATATATATATATGTATATATATATACATACATATAACAAGCATATATATATATATATATATATGTATATATTCGTGTGTGTGTTACAAATTGATGCATAATACAAGGCAGCATAAACGGTATTTGCATAGATCAGACACACAGCTCTATAGCATCCGTAGTAGTATCTATATGATGAATGGCATTCATCAATTATTGGTTTACATAAAAAATTATAGGATATATAGTAACTTTTCCTCAGATAGTTATCATTAAATCATTGCAAATTTTTAGACACATTCGGTTGCATCTTTTACAGAATATAAGAAATGACTATTATTTAACGGTTTCGATGAAAATTATGTTCCAATGCAAACTTAACTGTCTTTACTCCTTGGCATTTTTTTCAATCGCTGTTGTAAAGATAGACAGTTCTTATAACCATCCAGTTCATTCCTCCCGACCAGCAAGCTACACTGACTATTGCAGTGTCGACCCTCTTACATAAGGACCTGTTCAGCTTGTCTGCGTTCTAAGGTACCTCTTACTGTTAAGCATGTAATGACATTACAATATAACTTTCACCTTGCTCTCGTCAACCTTATTCGACTTATTTCTTATAGTTCTCGAGATCTTTTTTTTGTGTGTGCCTTTCAGGCGTTTTTGTTTATTTAAATGAGTTTCCAAACCATACTGCCAAGTCATACTTAATCATCTTAGTTTTTCATACAGCTTATCATCCGCAAACCCCACGTATCTATACTTTTCATTAGCACTTTATTGAAGTTAATCGACATATCTCTTAACAGATGCACCTAAAGCAAAATTGTCCAGAGTATTGAGCAATATAGTTAGAGTATATTTTCTGATAACATATACTTATATATTAATTACATGAACATGTAATCTCATTTAATGTAACAATTAAAGTCTACCTACATGGCTTCAGTAAGACTAAAAAAGATTTTAAAAATAGTTTTATTATTTAACCTTCATACATAACCAGCGTCATTTCTGTTTCTTATTTTCTTTTTCTGCGCACTCGTGTTCCCAATCAATACCCGCCACTAGAGACATCCGAAAGATTTAATTCTTAAAGTAACCGAAAAGCGGGAATAAAGTCAGTGATTCATGATGTTCATTTTTAGTTGAAAATGTCGATCGCCCACGTCTATAGACACGGCCGGTTAAGAAAAAGGTCTATGTGATTACATTTGCGTTAGTACATGTATACGGAACTAAAATAAGGTAATGTCATAAGGCTACTCTATTGGAAGTTGGATAGTCATATAATGTATTGTTATTACTGATGAAAGAGGCAGTAGTAAGGCACAGTTTATTGTCATAAGTAAAAGATTGTATTGTTGTATAAGTGACGGACAGTGGCGGGAAATAACGAAATTGGTCTCAACCAGATGTAAACTGCATTGCTACTAATATCGTTAACACTACATTCTAATGTAATAATCGAGACCAGGAAATACGTAACTCTGCATTGGAATTACTAAAAGTACAACACCAGGAAATATGTCTCTGCATTGCAATTACTAAAAGTACAAAACACAAGTCAATATCAAAATAAATAAATAATAATTCCAAACAATGGCATTTTAAAGAAAAATATATATCAAAAGAAAAATAGTAAGACAAAGAAGAAAGAGAAGCCAGCGAAACACTTCTGTTGTCGCCCGACCGACCACGAATAGCCCAATAGGGATCCAGTTAATTTTTGTCTTACTTTACCTGTGGGCAATGTATCGTGGGGTTGCTATAACAGATGACATATACTCATTTATAACATCCATGCTATTAGCCATTATCATATGTAATTTTCGATTACACAATGTCTTTATAATAAACTCCTACACTGCATGCTTAGATCACCCTATAACTATCGCAACATCCGTGGAGGAAAAAAAGTTCATATTTTTCTCTATAAATATTTAGCGCTCCCACTACTACCAGTTTACACCGGAACCTATTCTACACTTTTTTACGACACTTGCAACTGGTAATTAGCTACGCACACATAGCGTAATCTTTCCTTTACCCCCCAAAAAAAAAATCAATTCTCCCTTCTTAACATCCTACCCATCTGATTAGGTGAAACCGGCCAATTATCTTATTTCAGATTCCACTTCTTTATACATACACAAGCGGATGGGCATCACTATTTATTTTCCGATTTGGGAGCGCCTTTACACCCTATACACGATGCTATTTTTGTTTTGTTTCCTTTTGGGTGCGGGGCGTTTTTTTTATTTTTCTTATTTGTTCGAACATTTACTATTATTGTGGACGCTTGTACTTATTAATATATTTTCCTACGTTTACATAGGCTTCAATCAGGTTACTTATCTCGTCAACCGTACAAAACTTACAGGATGCTATTTTTTGTTTTGTTTCCGTGTGTTGACTAACAAACACATCATAATAACTTTTATATAAAACACATTATTGGGCCCATCGGCTTCAATAAAATAAGAAAATATTAATTACTATTATTTTCATCATTTTTTAATCGAGTAAATCTATGACATTCGAGCCCCTATGATACTTTTAAAATTTGTTCTTTCTAAAGTTTGACTGTTTGGCCTTTTTATGGCCAAATAGCGTTATTAAGGTTATCTTAATGTAACCTTGTAGATACAAAAAAAAATAAATAAAAAAAATAAAAAATAAAATAAATAAAACCCGGGTCGGCAATTTTTCTTTCTAAACCAAAGTTGTTTTTTTATCACTGTTATTATTGTTTCGATAGCACAAATGTCTCTTGCCGTCATCCATCTGACAAACTTTCCCTCTCCCACATTACGTCAGCCCTACCCAGCCATTTCTCTCCTGCGTCGTGACACGTCAATTTACTTCGACTTTAACTCAGTTTCTCCTTCGAGCACGTGCTGCATTTTTTCCTATTTTCTACTTCTTCTCGCGCACACTTACTAATTCCCAATTTCCTTTTTTCGGCTACACTTGTTGCTGCTAATCATTTCGAATCCAGCAATACTTCGCTGCCGTTGACACCTTCACTCGCGTCTATATGCACTATTTTGCACTGACATGGAAGTGCTAAAATAAATTGCACCGTATACGGAGATTTTGTAAATAGTTATCGTGTGAGATGCAAGCAGTAATGTCATCAACTATGTTGTCATATACCTATATAAACGACGTCATGAATAGTCTTTGCAGATAATTATGCAACAAGTAACATGCCAGACATAATGCAACACAAAATATAATAACCCTACTTTACTCTACGACGCTATACAGAATGATATCTTAGTAAATTCTAGATAATAATACGTATAAAATGGCATAGTTGTACTAAAATTCGATTGCTCAATTATTATGCATCTCTATACAGTTAGAAAAGAACACAATAGTTTGTATAAAACAGCTTGATCTCAAAATGTAAGAAACGTCGACATTTGGTTCACAAATATTTGAAAAGATTTAGGAAAACATCCCACAGTTTTGAGTGTCTTCTCTTTTAGTACAACCGAATGTTAATAGTATGTATGCTTAAAATTTTTGTTTTCTCTAAAATAGATATTGAGCATTACTTTTCAAGTGAACTAGCACGAGTATAAAGAGAGTTCTTCGCCTGACAACTATTGCCCAAAAAATGTTCTATTCTGAATGCCAATCCCGAGCTGCTGCACTTAGAGTATAATGACAAAAAAAATAAACACCTTAATTACACAACATCTAATCAGGAATTGAATTATGTTTTGTGTCAGGCACATAAAATGTCATTATAAAATAAACTATGCCAAGGACTGGGCTATCCCCGAGTTATATGAGACAAAGCAGAAAGGCGCATGTGCAAAGACGCCTGATAACTAAAGTATATGAAGGTACCTCACCTACTTAGAAATAAAATGGATAACTTTTACAATTACTATAGTTATTTTTAAACGAGTAATGTCTAATGATGATATCATATTATTACTATTATAAAACGATTTATATATATGTATATATATATGCACATATTTAAAAAAAATAGATTGATATGTCCATGTGGATATATATATATATATATATATATATAAATATATATATAAATATATATATATATACATATGTATATATACATATATATATATATATATATATATATATATATATATATATATATATATATGCAGGCTCCTTCAGTCTAGGATAGACTAAGGATACCCACGAAAGTTTGTCTGCGTGTGAATGTTTTGTGGCAGTAGCTGCGCAATCTCAAACCACACCTCTCCGGAGACGATATTGTTTAAATACTAGTGGCAAGTGAAGCGTTCTGTGGATATATATATATATATATATATATATATATATATATATATATATATATATATACATATATTTATTGATCACGTGGAAAATATCAGCAGCAACGAGGGGCATTGAGCATGCCAAGAGATTTACGGTATCAACATAACCCCGCATATGCAAATTAGAAAGTGTGCGCGAAAAGAGTAACGTAAGAATGGATAAACACTATAGCACGTGCTTATGGATAAAGAAATAAGTGACGATTGGAAATGGACGTGTGAATTCGCACATGAGAATTGGCCGGTTTTGTTCAGCATTCGGTGGTAATATGAAGAAATACGTGCAATACTAAAATGAACATTTAGAGCGAGATATTTTTTTAGTGTTGCCGAAAATAACGGCAATAAGAAAATGCCGAATCGCATATTATTTTATTTGGTTATTATTTTTTTTTTGCATTTGCGACGTTGTAAATATGGACATATATGGGTAGCGAAACACATATACACATATGCATGCATATGAACACACACCCACACCCCCCACACACACACATATATATATGTATATAATATACATATATATATATATGTGTGTACGCATATATTTATATTCGTTATGTATTGCATAATATAAAACGTATCGTTTTTAGATCGCCAATTTATAATAAAGCCTCGTTATTTTATTGATTCAAGTTTATCATTTATTTGACAGTTCGATTACACAGAACATTTTTACGAGGACCACAATTTTTAAAATTTTATTTGACATTATTTTTGCTTATTTTTGTTTTTTGCTAAAGTTTTTTTTGAATTTCCTGCATGCAATTTAAAAATTACGCCATATTTGCACGTGAATCTGTTGTTTAAAAAAACGTATTTTGTGGCATTATGCACAGAGAAAGATACGTTTTCTGCAAAGGTTTTTTTTTAAATCAATTTTGTAGTAACTTCTTACTAGCAGTTGTAAGACAAGAAAATGCCTTCATCGACTGGGTGTGCAGAATTTGTTTCCTGAATTAAACAAGAGAATGCAAGTCGTTAGCCTCAAACGGAACGTTTTTACATTTTCCTTCATTCAGTTTTTAGCGTAGATTTTTTTCTCTGTTTCTCATTAGAAACGTGCTTTTTGAATCATACTTAAATCATTCTTGTTAAGCATTAAAATGGTACAAGTTATAAATTAGAATTAATCTTGAAATGATACTTTTTCATTTTCAATAATGAAATGCCCTCAACAAAATATATTGAATTAATCCATATTTTTCAGAATTAATTCATATAACAAAAATATTTAATAAAATTTTAATTAAGAAAAGGTCATCGCATAATCATTTTTTGTGCTATCATTTTAAAACATGTATACCTTTACATGGTAATCTGTTCTTTTAACGTTTATATGAGAAAAAGTATTTATTTTAACATGCCACTTTAATTTTTTAAAATAATTAAAGTTTTTTTTCTTTACATTAAAATGTATTTCATTGTTTACACAGAATTATGTTTATACAATTTAAAATAAAAACTACATTTTTTCAACTTATAACAACTATTTAAAAGTAATGCCTTTTTACATGTAAATTTTGGAATACGTTGTAGAATTAAAGATTAGAATTTTTCAATAAAACTCGAATTAATAATTATTAATCACAAATAGATTTTTCACTGTGTATTACTGGCGGGCTTGGCGATACTTTATCTAAACAGAAAGCAGATATCGGAACGAAACAATTATTTTAACCACAATTAATGAAATTGCATTTGAAAATTTCCAGGAAACGAAAAACGGTGCTAGCCTAAACAAATTCAAAACCAGAAACTCGATATTACAATTTAAACATTTATTCTGTCTTGTGCAAGACAATAAACAATTTTAAATAAAATACAGGATTGAATCCTGCGATCTTTCACTAGGCATACCTATTTAGCAGAAATATAAATTAAGCCTCACTCAACAAATACCTTTTACAAAACAAAAATAACACGAATTATGCTAAGTTAAACATCTATTAAGCACGCATTTTTGTCGTTACTATCAGTACCAGAACGAGAATTAAAAAACTCACACTCAATAACGCAAAATTAAACATGATTTTAACGTTCAGGTCTATTTTCGGGGTTTCAAACACACATATAAAAAGAATATTTTGCATTTTTCCAGCGAACAACTAGACTACTGAAAACGCCTACCTCAGACATTTAAATCATTTAAACATTTAACTATATATTTATCTTTGACGATGGTTACTTTGGAATATGCGAGTTTCAAGTGCCCTAGCAGTATCTCAGAATACTAGCAAAAGTTATTGAAGTCTCGCCCTATACCAAAAGCTTTGAATAATCTTTTTATTTTCTTTTGTAAAATAGGCAAAGATCATGATTGATCAAAACTATAGTCTTCTGTTAGCGATGACATTTCTCGTAAGACCTATATTATACAATCATCTTTTCAACCAATGCCAGCACCGTCAACCAGGTCTATATTTATATTATAACTTTTGTGCTTGTGTATTGGGACAAAATCTTCATAACATCACTCCGTTTAATCAAGGCATACATACATTTATATATATATATATATATATATATATATATATACATATATATATGTATATATATATATGTATATATATATATATATATATATATATATATAGTTTTTATATTGTTAATGTAAATAAAGTTATAAAGAAAACTAAAACATATAATTTGCTCTCTTTGATTAGGCACTATTAACGACCATTGTTGGAAATCAATAATTGGTCATGTTTTATATTTTTCTACCTGGAATATATATATATATATATATATATATATATATATATATATATATATATATATACATATATATATATATTTAGTAATGTGATTGATAATTTAAAAATCAAATTATAATTAATTTAAAAATCCGTTTCATAAGTAGAAACAACAACAAAATCAATAATTTGTACGATCGTTTCGGAAAACAGTGTTTTTATTGTGGTAGACATCAAGTTACGAACAATAATTTTTACATATAGTGTTTTTAACAAACAAAGTTTTCTCATCAGCAAATATTGGGAAGGGTTTTTATTATATGTAAAAGACACCATAAATAAACCTAGCATTAAAAAGCAAGGGTGATGTATCTGGAAAAAATTAAAATAAAGGTACGGATTTAACTTGATAAGAAAATTAATACGGGTTAAAGATAGAAATAAAATAGAGTAAAATTATTTAGATTTGTTTATTTTCTGATAAATGTTCCATGCAAATAAATATTTATAGCGGAATAGCAACACACATCTAATTACATACACACTGATATTTTAATATAAAGCTGAATGGGTGTGTGGTGTGTTTGTGTGTGTGTGTGTGTGTGTGTGTGTGTGTGTGTGTCTGGGCACGAATCAGTTCCTATATGGTTAATATTTAAAAAAAAATCCCTGATTACATATAATGATAGAAGATGTATCGAGGATCAGGAATTGATATGTTTGATCTGGCAGAATAGTGGTTCATAAAAATTGTGGCGTCTGCGTTCGCGCCTGGCCCCCAAAAGTATGGAAATAAGAAATGAAATTTAAAAAAAAACCGTTTACAAATGTTTTGATATAGATGTACATAATAATAATTTGATAAGTATGTTTTAACTTAAATACGGATGGTATAATATAATTGTGGGGTCTGCGTTCGCGCCGGTACTCCATGAAAATATGGCAACAACTTTATGAAAGACTTTTCATATCTATTTGCGTTAGTATACTTTGATAAGTATGTAACAGTTTGAAGAAATATGGTATAATATAATTATTGGGAATTCATTTGCGCCTGACCTCCATAGAATGTAAATATGTCATAAAGTTTAACAAGGTTTTTTAAAGGGGTGAGGGTCCACAATAACACCTTAACTTTAATCTTAACTCACGTTAGCTTTTGTTTATTTTTGGAGTTGAATCATATTGTTTCGACTAAATTCACCTCATAAATTCACGTTCTTATTAAAGTTAAAGAATAAAAAATCGAAACTTTAGACAAGTATTGACACAAATTTTGCACAACTCTGTTTTTTCTTTCTCCACTTGCACGTGGAACTCTTTCGAAATTAGATAAAAAGATAAATAATAAAAATAAGACCGTTACTTGTTATCGTGTCAAAAGAAGGAAAACACCTGCTCACGTTATTAAGTGTCTTTTTAAAAACATTTACATAACCTTTTTATTTTTTTATTTATATATCTGTTTTAGTTTTTGGGTGTCAAGGAAATTAGTTGATTACAACCCTTTCTGCGTGTTCTTTACATTCCAATAGTACAACCTTGAATCCGACTACGTAATACTACACCTTTCAATACTGTAAACATAACCCGAAGCTGTTCTGCTTGAAAAGGGTGCCATTTTCATCTTATTTATATTTATATCGATTCTTTGCTTTAAAACAACTAAACTAATTACGTGTTTACTTTTTTAATATCCCATTTTGCTATTTCGGATTATTTTACTAAAGTAAGTAAAACTTCATGATTTTTCAAAACCGTTTTTGTTGCTTTGTTTTTCGATATTTCGTCAATATTATTTAGTAAGAGTGTTTAGCAGAAAAGCCAACAAACGACTACTCGAAAAAATAAATATACAAGAAATAAATCTTAACATAGTCAATAAAATTTCAGTTCATTTTTTTTGTTTTGAAATAGTTTTTAATGCTCTTTACTTGAAAGAATTTCAGCGAACCGAAATTAAAACGAAATTTGAGGCGATGAGTACTTTTTTTATTTTATATTTTTTTATTTAAACTACACATGCCAGTATCGAATATTTCTCAAGCACAAAATAATGAAAAACATTAAAATATGTTTATAAATATTCCTTACGTTGACGGAATGCTCTTAAATTGTAAACACAGACTGCTCAGGTTGCCCTCCTTCAAATTGAAAACGGGGCTCTCCATTTCAAAGTTGCTGCCATTTTGATTTTTTTAAAACCTCTTCGTGAATTTAAAAACAAAAACAAAAAAAAATTACAAACTACTTAAAAATACAAACCAATGAACTTTTCTACCATAAAAGTAACTTTTATTGACTATATATATATATATATATATATATATATATATATATATATATATATATATATATATATATACAACCTTTTCTCTTTGTAAGGAAACATGATTTTGTTGGTCACTCTTGGCTCAAAATGGAAACAAAGTTGATAGAAAAAATATATTTTCGCGAAAATTATCTTTACTTTAATCATATTTTGTTTGATTTGCTTAGGTTAAAATGTTTGAATATAAAAACCCATCTCTTTACAACCACCTCCTTTTCATAACCTATCGTACTTTCATCAATCACAGTCTATTTTCTGCAGGCTGTTTTTGAATCCAGTCAACGACGGGTTCTTCTGCTTGTATATATATATATATATATATATATATATATATATATATATATATATATATATATATATATATATATATATATGGATAAAAATCAATACGAACATTTATAAGATGTACCTCCTGTATTATTTACAATTTATTGACGTGTAGGAATACTAAAAGTCACAAACGAAATCCATTTCTTTCAAGATCACATATTTTTCTACCGATTCGTCAGTGTCAATGCTGGAAACGTGAGGGAAGGCGGATATGGCTAGCACCAGGATGGGAACGGGTATAGCCAATGGGGTTAAGATCTTTCTGCGTGAATTTTATTTATTTATTTTTCTTAGGGTGTAATATGGGAAATGAAAGACCAACTGTGACAATAATTCTCTATACATAAGCAAAGGGTTGCTTTCTAGATATATTTTTTTAATGTAAAAAGTTTAAATCAAGGAAACATGTAGAGGATTAACATTATTAGATTGTTACAGTACAGGTACTTCCAAACATGTTATTTGATTAATTAAATATCCAACGTTTTTTTTTTAATTTTTGTGTTAATTAATGACGACAAAAAATATGGATGTTTTATATTTTGCTCCATAAAAAGAAACCAAAAAACAAACAAACAAACAATAAAGATTAGTTGAATACTAAGCAATATATATTTTTCGAATAGAAAAGTGTTTGCGATTTAGAGGTCGCAGTTCGTGTTGATCCAATATCATCAATTAACTATCTACCTATCGATCCAGGGACAATATTAATATTTTGTGACGTCATCTATTTTGAATTCTTATAATAATTCATCTTTTTTTATTGATTATTCTAGCCGTTATGACGCCACCATAATATCCATATAACAAATACTGAATTAAATAAACAATATAATATACTACTATACCAGAAAGATGAAACTTTTGTCTCGTAGATGATTCAATGTTTTTTTTTGGGGGGGGGGATAATTAGAGACACAGAAAAATAATAACATTTTCTAGCAGTTTCCTATTTATATGTTTTGTCGTATATAATATAACTCGTTCGTCATAGGTGAATCTTGTTATTATATTATCGACATCTAACTTTTAATTACTGATCTTAAACCATAGAATCAAAAGCCCTGGACTGCAATTGATATTAACTATTTAATATATTCCAGTAAGAAACAGATGTATAATGAAATTCGCCTTGCATAACAGTCTACACCATTTAATATCCTGGATTCTAGTTTTATGTCATCCAATATAAAGAGAAATTAAATCTCGGCGAACGAGGAATTCGTCGGGTTTCAAGTGCCCGACTTGGTTTATGACGAAATCAGGTACCGGGTTGCTTTGTCGATTTAAGAGCAGTAGTGGCAGAATAATAGCGAATAGAAATGAGCAAATATATAGAGACCGCTGTAATTTTTTTAAGAAAAACATGTTTAACTGACTAGCATATGTGCATTTTTAAGCATAACGATTGCGAGGTACTTTTAATTATGCATCTTACTTAGTGAATTATTACTGTCTATAGACTTTATAAAATATATATTTCCCGCTCATTTTTCCTTAAATCTACACGTCTCTTCCATTCACACACACACACACACACACACATATATATATATATATATATATATATATATATATATATATATATATATATATATATATATGACCAAGCAGTTAATAAAACATGGTAACAACACTTTAAAAAAGAGTTAAAATCATATTAAAATTGAAAAGGAACACTAAATAAGTGGATAGTCCTTAATCCGTGGAGTTTCGAAGAAATACTTTCCTTTCCATCAGAGGGTAGGATGTACCAAAATGCGGGATCGGATTTTGCTTGCAAAAGTATTTAATGAAGCTACAAGAAAGTCGTAGATCTTACTTGATAGCAAAAACTGAAACAGAGGAAATATGGTGAAGAAAAGGTGATTTCACGTGAATGGATAGTTTGGTGAAAGGTAAAGTATGCAATGAGAGTAAAATCCAAAAAAGAAGAATCCAAGTAAGTTGATTAAATTTTCATTCGCACAAGTAAAATTAAATAACGTAATTGGAAGATGGTCCAAAATCATCACAAAGGGAGCAATCCGTAGAATAATTAAGAATTAGGCACAAGGAACACGGCATGAATTTCAATAATATTATTAAAAGAAACATAAATGTGCGCAAAAAATGTCAAGTCATGGCTAAATTAAGAAAAATGAGCGAAGAAGAAAAAATTGAATGTTTTTAAGATTATTTTTAAAAAAAAGCCAATGTCAAAATGACCCATACAATATGACGTTAAAAGGCGCCAAAATTTAAAGCAAAAAGTGATCAAATGAGATGTGCAAGTTATTATTTAAGAATTAAATTATCAGCAGGAGTTATTAAAATACACCAAATGAAATGAAAAGAAAGATAAAATAAATACATACACATATATATATACATACACACATATATACATACATATATGAATACATATATATATATATATATATATATATATATATATATATATATATATATACACACAACAAACACACACACATACGTGCATATACAAAAATAGATGAATAAATCTATAAATATAGAGTTAAAAAAGTGAAGGGGAGAGAATGGCCGGTATCTGCACATTCCGGATAAAGCAAGTAAGTATGTAAGTAAATGTATATAGTAAAATATAAGTAAATATACGTTCAGAATATGAATGTGTAGGAAGATTGGCATATTTGATATATAGGAGCATTAAAACACTAAAACGAAATTTCAGATGAAACCTGGCAAACAAGGAAGAACTAAAGAATTACAATAAAAAGTTATTAATTATAAAAGTATTAAGAAAGTATGTAAAAAGACGATAATGTTATATAAAAAATATATATCTGAAACTTTAAATTATTAGCTATGTAATTTCAAATTTACCATAATTAATTAAATTTAGACTTATGTTTACAGAAAGAGATCCTTTCGTTTTTAGAGTGTATTTTATTGCTATTTTGAAGGGAAGTAATCATATTTATAGCTTCGGTGGTGCAGAGGCGACATGACTTACAGCCTGGAGTATAAGACTTGACCTTTTTTTAGGATAGTATGTTTGATTGAGAAGGGGTTATTGTTAGAATTAAGTTTTTTTTTAATTAACTTGGTTATAGTTCCTTGGTTATTATTAGAATTTTGGTTGTGAAAAAAGAAATGTGGTTTGATATTCTTTTCCCTATAAACATTTAAGTAGTGCCGATATGAATTTTTTTAAAAGCTCGAGATCTGAAAATAATATTAATTTACTGATTTGTATTAGGGAAATAGTTTGAATTTTGTTCATTGTGTTGAACAAAGTGTGGGACAATGTTTGTACGAGGACTGTTCTGGAGGGGATAATGAGTGTTGTTAGTGTTAGCAATAGAATATTATTATTCTCATTATTGTTGTTGTTATTATTATTATTATTATTATTATCATTAGTGTTAGTCGTATGATTGTAGATGTAGGGTTGCTTGAGTTGTATATTGGATTAGTAACTATAGCAGATAGAGGATGGGAAGAAGGATAACTTTAAGACAGAATACTAGTGGCTGTTATGGGAGAATTGCGTGGGAGCTCTTTATATATATATAACTGGGAATGTGTGTATGTAAGAACATTTCTCCAGGAAAATAATCAAGTAATTTTGATATAGAGACATGAAGATTCGATTATAATTCATTCAAATATGTAGTAAACTTTTTAATCGGTTTCTATCTAAAAAGACGTGCTGCTAAATAGTAAAAAAAACTGAAAAAAAATATCGGTGGGTCCATCGGGTTTTTATCTAATACTGTTTTACAAATGTGTATCCTTTACGTGAGAAATTCCTAATGTGATGAATAAGTAGGTGTCCAAATGCATTTGAAGGTCATATAAAGCTGGCATGATGGTTATCGTACATGACTCAGTGCCGCAAGGTTAAGGTTTCGAACTCAAGTCGATTATCCTTTTACTTAGTAAAAATGAACTGTTTTGAAAAATCATATTAATCGCATGCATATCTCTCAGTTTCTTTGTGAATTAAAATATAGAAGTTATTTGTATTTTACGGCCGGGGAACGCCGGTGGTATTTTAATATATATATATATATATATATATATATATATATATATATATATATATATATATATATAGGTATGTATATATATATATATATATATATATATATATATATATATATATATATATATATATATGCGTGTGTTTTAGTTTACAACTTCAATATTGACTAAATCTATTACAAGTGTTTCCGTGAACAGAAAATTTAATGTCTGATTCGTCAGACAAAAAAAATTAAAAGAAGAAATATCATTTTTAGAGTTACGAGTAGATATTAACAAAATAATAGAAATATATAGAGAGAAAAACAGACGTCTAAATGGAAGATAAAAAAAAAATGAACATTGAATAAAAAAATACGAGTTTGGGGGTTAGGCATCTGAAATTAATCAAGCTTTTCAGAATGCAGACGTTTCTATTGTAGTGTGAGAAGGCTTATTGTAATGTAGTGTTGTCGAGAAATGATTGTTCGGACGAAACTTTACCAAACGTCTAGTTGATTTAATTATAACATACGCCCTATATTAAATATATATATATATATATATATATATATATATATATATATATATACATATTAGATACGTTGAGTTGAAAAGCATGCATATGACGACTAGTTTACAGACGTCCAGTTAGTTACATTTAATATACCTTCAATTATTTATATTCTGTGCGGCAATTGCGTGACTTCGGGAGGAGTGAGAAATAGTTAGAAAAATAGAGGGTTATGAATATAGAAATAAAAAGGCGGAATATTGGGTTTTAAAATAATTTTAAGCCAATATGGGGTAACATTTAATGTTAAGGGGGAGTTTTTTTTTAAAATAATTACTTAAACAACCCCCAATTACATTAAATATTCACTAAATATGTTTTTAAATTTCTGTTTACCTATATATATATATATATATATATATATATATATATATATAATTATATAATATACATTATGATATATATATAAACACACACATATATAGGCACACCCACGCACACTCACACACACACACACATATATATATATATATATATAACGCATAATTAGAAGCACATAGAAACAAAAATATGTTTTTAATTAGAAGACAAGACCAAGAGATACTATTCACTGATTTTAATCATAATATATCCTTTCGTACTACAATTTTGACAATTATTGTTTTATTTCTGATTTGTGATTTCCCAAGTGATTTGATCAAAGGTGTTTATATTAGAACTTCAGGGTATTTTTACCTTATTCTTAAATCGGTAAAAGCAAACACTAATTACAAGGTTGTCTCGAAGTTCTTGGCATTTTCCACTTTAAATACTATTACTAATAGATATTTGGGAGTAGATTTACTCATCAGTCAAAATAATCGCTCACCTAGTCAAAACAAATCAAGCTACTTGCATATGTATGACAATCAGCTAAAATTTCTTCAAAATCATAACATTACACAATTTTATTTCTATTTTTACTATTATATAAAAGTTATTTAGTGAGGATTGGGTTGCGTGTGTGGGAATTCCTTCCTCATAGGTTCCGAAACGGTTGAGCTTATCTTTTGTAAATTTTACACGAAGGTAATTTATACGTCTGACATGTTATTAATTATATTTTTTATAGAAATTCATCTGATAAGTATTGAAAATCGAACCAATTCGACCCACTAAATACTATTTGTGTCTTACAGAAAAAAAAGATTTTTTACAGTCGAATAGGTTACGGTATACGGGCAAAGTCTCAACAAGTGATGTTTTCTTAAAAAAACAACACATGCCAGGAGATATAGTCTAGGGTGGATCATTTGGCTACAGGTCACAGGATCTTCTGTCTTAGCTCAGGTTTACAATAATATTTTATTTTGATGTTTTCTTGTTAATGAATTCAATTTACGATAAAAGATCTACGATTAAACGTCGTCGCATATCCTTTCTTCGTTTGGCGATTTTAAAATTAAACTTTAATCAGGAGTGACTTTCCCGTATTTTAATGGTACCTTCCTTGACGAACTACAAGCCTCTTTTAACTATTCAACGTAAATGCAGTGGACAAATTCCACAAGCAGTAAACACCTACTTCTTATCTATACAAATAATCAGAAAGATTTTTACTTTAATAGTTCTTTTTCCCCTGAGTGTCTAGACCTTGGAAGTCTTTTCCTGGTTCCTGCTTCCCTGACTTTATTTACATGCTTAATTTCAAGGGTAATGTAAAAGACATCTTGCTGAGAAAATCCCTACAGTGTATCCTTGCAAATTATTGCCCACATATTAGGACCTGGGTAATATCTTACATCAAAGTGGCACTGTACCTTGTTTGAATTGAATTTTTTTTAAATAGAAATCACAGACGATAAGAAAAAGAACAATATTGATATTCGCAACTAACTGTGCCTATTAAAAAGAAAGTAGTGAAATCAGGAGATTTGTAATCTTAAAACCATTGTTTTGTATTGCGTTAGGTTCATTGGAATGCAAAAGCTACTTATCTTAGAGTAATAGCACTTTGAGCAAGAAAATACCCGTGGCCTTCTACGAGATTAAATTAAACGAAATGCTGTGGGACTTAAACACATAGAGAATACAGGTATGTTGATTCAACGATCGAACATTTTTGTGTGCAGTCTTATTTCTGTTACTATTGTAAAAGAACTGGACCAATCTGTATCCTTCCTTTCTTTTCGAATATGTCATTTCAACAATCTGGTAAAGCTTTAAACTATATCGAAGAAAGTTCCCTCCTATTGTATTTACACACGATTTGCTGTCTACGCATACATCTGTCGTTTTCAAAAAATTATACAATAAAATAGGGACTTTGGTTATATAATGAACTGTAACTTTCCGGAATAGATTATAAACAATTATTTATTTACTGTTTCCGGTATTAATTTCTACACGCTGCTTTTTAATCTCGCTACACTAAAATAGAAAACATTGCTCTTAAATCTATCTACTCCGAAATCCTACACATTATTGTTAAATCCTGTTAGTCAAATCAAAAACATTGTTGTCAAAGCTCGCAACTTAAAAGTTCGAATCAACTCCAAAAGTTCGCATAGATAATGAGGAATCTCGTTATTTACGGATTTTTTTTTGTTACTAATGTAAACCACGTACAAACAAATCGCCACTTGGTCGTAAGTGGCTACTATTTGTGACAATGCATAGGAAATATTAACAAGATATTTATTTATGTTACATTTAAACTTCTGCATATGAGTATAACAAGGGAAGCCGGCAGCAGGAAGGGAATTCTAAAGTCTAGATGTTCTAGAGAAAATAACTATTAGAATAGAAATCTTTCTGGCATTTAGGGGTATCAACAGTGAAGGGGTGAGATCTTATTGCTACGCGGGCTTGTCGGAGATATTTAAGTCGAGGGGGTACAAGTGAAACACGTTCATCAGAACACATTACTCTTAAATATTTGTAAAACAGGCACAGTGATGAAACATTGCGGCGATGAGACAGGAGCTGTAGCTTAGCTGATAAAGTGGGACCGATTGGATTGACAACTCTTTTTGGGACTCTATGTAAGAGTGAGAGACTAGGGGTAAATGCTCCAGCCCAGATGTTGCAACAATTCTCCATGAATGGGTGAATGGTGGCCTTGTAAAGATACTGGATACTCTCAGGCGTGAGTAATCTTTTAGCTCAGTTAAGGAAACCCACCTTATTTGCAGCAGCCTTTGCAATGTCCTTTGTGTATTTGTTCCAATATTATCAGGGGGCGTCTTTTATAAATATCAGGAATAATAATGGTCCAAAGATTAATGTTATCTTGCTTGGATGTACGTTGCCAGCATATAAACATTAAAAGTAGCCGATTTTTATTTATTCTTGTCTGCCACAGGACACAACAAGCAAAGACAAACGCAGGTTTGTACACATTTTAGAAGATTATCAAGAGATCAATGATTTTAGGAATGAGTAAATTATTTATTCGAAAACACTTTTATTAATCTTCTACTTATTCTTACTGTTACTGCTGTTTTTTGTTACTAATGTGCATTATTTGTATTATCTGGATCATTTACTTTTATGATGCTATATACAATTCTTTCAATAAACTAACAACCTTTTATATATATTGTCGTCGGTGTGCACCTCAATATTTCACTTGAGGCTACAATACAGTACTACATAATCATCTTTGATCCGTATTAGGGGAGACGTTTTTAACAACTCTGTTCTGGCTTCCCACCATGTTTCTACCAGGCAACGCCGATACACGGATTCTGTGAGAGTTTTTTTTTTATTTTACGAAAGGCAATGACGTATCTCCTGAGGTAATCAATTATATTTCAGTCGCGCTGACTCTAACAGCTGCAAAGTTGCTCCTAATTTCTGAGTTGATATTTTATTGATATATGTATCAAATTAATTGGAAGAAAAGACAAATAATTATATTTATGGAATGCAATAAGTCCAATAAACCCGATAAACCGCAAGCTTCTGAAGAACTCGTGTAATCGGTGTCTTACATTAAAACATAAACCCCGTGAGTTCAAAATCAAACTACACAAGACTCATAAAGTGTTTTTTCTGTTTTACATAAGTCCTTCCATAGCATAAATCTATATTTTGATGTGATATATAATAAAACATTTTTAATTCCTCTCAGTTCAAGCTTTGTGATATTTTTCGTGTGGTATTTGTACATACAGGCATATTTATATTGATATATTGTTTCATGTGTAAAACATGTCGAGCTCAGTCAATATATTCCAATGATACATGAGGCTTATGTAACTTTTAGTGCACAGCATTTCTCTGACCCTCACGCATTTTTTCACAACAGTTGAAACTTTATGATGAGATATAGTTTAAGCACGAAAGACTCACGGCATCCTTCACTTTTTATCACGTACTTCCTTGCTTTACACATCTTCGAGTACACCCAAATCTCAGAACTTTACATCTAAATGTGCATTCAATAGTCCTGTTAAAGTTTACGAAGTATGTTTTGTTTTTACTTTGTTATTACATACGCGCATAGTAATATTTATATATAGGGCATTTAAAGCCTGCATCATAATATCTTAATTGATTTAATATAATTTTTTTAAATATTAACTAAAATTCTCGCTCTATATATTATCCCATCTGTTAGTAGTAAAACATTTTTTTATACTAACTAAAATCCCCGCTCTATATATTATCCCACCAGTTAGGAGTTACATTTTGTCGATACTAACTAAAATTATCGCTCTATATATTATCCCACCAATTAGCATTTTAAAAATTTCTTGGATACTAACTAAAATTCCCGCTCTATATATTATCCCACCAGTTAGTACTTAAACATCTTTTTAATACTAACTAAAATTCTCGCTCTATATATTATCCCACCAGTTAGTAGTTTACATTCTTTTTATACTAACTAAATTTTTACTCTATATATTATCCCACCAGTTAGTAGTTAATTTTTATTTTTTTGATACTAACTAAAATTCTCGCTCTATATATTATCCCACCAGTTAGTAGTTTAAAAGCATATTGGGAGTTAACTTTGTTGGTTATTGCAATTTTGATATCGTTAGCCTATTGGACTATATTCTCGTACTAGCATCTGTAAAAGACGAACAATTACGTCTCTATTCTTAGGTTCTCTAGGTTGACACAAACAAGTCGGATTCTCTCTCTCGTCAGTGTGTATATAATACAAAATTGCAACTTTAATACCTCCCTATTAATGCGCAGTTTCCATGAGATTTTGATATCAATTTTCGTATTCCAGTGTAAAAAAATTGAAATGATATTTTTGTAAGCGTTCTAATACAACTTCTATCTTTATGATCCTCCTTTCAAAAATACAGAAACGAAAGACTACTTCCAAACAGAAAAGTGATGTCGTACTGGCTTACAAAGAAGTGAATTTTCTCATTGATTGTAGATTTGATTTTAAGATTGCTTTCAGCTAGGGCATCTCTGTCTAGGGGTTACACAATTATAAACTTAGCTAACTCTTCAATTGTTTGTTTGTAAACTAACCTCAAACATAAGTATGCTTCGGACCATCATAAAAGCGTAGTAGCTGTTCTAATGCTTCACTTAAGTAATTGGTCCTTGGTCAATGTAATGTTATACTGAGACAATTACTATTTATTTGGATACTGTCAGAGTGCCCCCTTTTTGGGAGGCTGGTTTTCGCCACATTAAAAACGACCTCGTGTCTAATTTGCTTTCGATGAGTAGCAACTAATACCTAATCTCGAGCATAAGTGTGCCATTTAGCCGTCATACTCCCATGAAACTTCCTCCTTCGAAAGAAGCCGGTTAAACCCTGAATACAGTTGGTGCTGACTGCACAAACACATTTGGCCTTCGGGCTAAGATCAAAGTGTACTATCTGATCTTCAGATGATGCACTTTTAGTTTTTGTTCACTGTCAGTGGAGGAGAAATCCGTAACAACTGAGCCAATTTTTTTTAAATTCTGTTCCTTTTCTTCACATAAAAAACGACCCTGATGTCTCACTTTGTCCCGGGGAACGCATGGTAAATCAGAACTTTACTATTTAGTGTGTAATAATTATGGTGTTCGGTGCATAATACTACTACTACTTTATTACATGGAAAATGCTGTTAAATCCTGTGGTGTTCACCGAAGGCGATTTCTTTTGCTTTTTCCTATATATTAACTCAATGTATGAGAAGAGCACGAAATTAATGGAATGCAAAAACTTCTCCGAATTGAATGTTATATTACGGGATTTTTTTTGCCCGTTTACTTCTGCTTTTATTTGGTATCTCCCGGATGTCGTCCATTATTGTCCTTATTGTCACTGCAATAACTGTCGATTTCGTACATTGAATTCATATGCTATATGAATAGAAATTATTTTTAGATGGTCGACCAGGTATAATTGACTATAATTAGAAAGAAGCGCCATCCAGTTTCATATGTACTTGTGATAATTTGAGTGGATTCAAAATGTGCTGTGATTGAAGCTGAATTTGTAAAAAAATGATATTTACCCATGAAGGGCAATGATTGTTTTTCAAAAGTCAAACTCAAGATGCATAAAACTAAAATGTAATGTATTACTTATTTATTAGTGTTATGTTTCTTTTGGTGGAGTAAACTATTAACAGCATAATAACTTGATAATTTTACGTCATAAAAATCAGTAAATAATACCGGATTTCATACGAAATTCAAGAGCATATCTGCATAAGAAAGCTTACACAACCTGGGCAGTACAAAATGAAAATTTGTATTCCTTCAGGACAAGATGAATATCTATTTGATTAGTGTTTTACTTACTAAAATGATATGTTCTCTCGTTTAAACTTTTTTAATTACTAACTTAAAAATTATCATATAAAAACTAACACTTATGTAAAGGTTAATGCAGACGAAAAGTTCTTCACAATAACCATCCCAGGATGACCTTTTTAACAGTCGTTTTCGGCTTTTAAAAAATAAAACATACATAGTGTATCTGACGAACAAGCTTAGAAGTCCGTATTCCTAACAACTTATGAATGTCTGCAAGAAAAATAGAAATTCAAAGAAAGTACCTTGTAAAAAAGTCTATGAGACAATAGTTCTAATAGAACGTACGTTTTTTTGTAGATATATAAGAATCCACGATCCGCCTGTTCGAGTAGTAGTCTAGTAAGCTACATGTGAATGTTAGTAGTAGATAATAAGATTTTTTCTTACATGGGGGTAACGACTAAGCCAGACCTGGAAGCCACTCGTGGATAAGGGTTATTGAGTGTACAGTAATGAATGGGATAGTATCGTAGTGATCGTTAGTATTGGAGATTTGACAAAGTGCCTTACTTAACTGGGCGATTCAACAGGAATTTGTTTTTCTTAGACTTGAAGACACCCAATTTCTAGTCAGGTGGGAAACAGGCAAACGGAACAGAGTTCCACAGGTGTGCACCTCTAAGAAAGAAGCTTTCTTCATGGAATCTACGTTTTGATTTAGGCACATATAAAGAGTGGAGAAAATTACTTAGAGTGATTTAAGCTAGACGGGTTGTTTTCGTGAATGATTGGCGAGGGGAGAGATTAGAGCTGAGACGAGCACTTGCCATGGAAATAACGATAAAACAAAGACAGGCTCGCAACGTATCTTCTGTGGGAGAGAGGTTACAGGGAAGAGAAAAGGGCATCCCCCACTAAGCCACGAAGTCTATTTTGTACTCTAGCTGTTTTTAGCAGCTCCAGCCAAGATGTGGCAACAGGACTCCATCCTAGGACGTACTTAGCTTTTATATAGATAGAGAATTGAATCAGTAGTGAGATGGAATATTCATATCATTTTTCTAACATGTGTATGATGTGGTATTGTGATGAAAATAAATGTTTATGCAACATTTTTCCTGTTGAGAGAAGACGAATTAATATCGAACTTAGTTACACATACACAGAAGAATTTATATACATACATGCATAGATATGTGTCTCTGCTTTTGTGTCTGAGTTCGTGTTATATATATATATATGTATATATATATATATATATATATATATATATATATATATATATATATATACTATTTCATCATAGAAAAACTAGATGAAAAATTTAACATGTGATTTATATTTATTTACTGTTTAATTTTTTTATTTTATATGTATGTATCTATGTATGATGTGCATGTGTGTATTATATATATATATATATATATATATATGCATATATATATATATATATATATATATACGTATTTAAGATTGACGTGGAATCTTCTTATTAACCATACCTTATCCTCCTTCCTCTCCCTTTCTCTTGCCCTCGTGTGTATGGACTTCACTTTAACTACACTGAAGATGATTAAAGGATCAGTTTAAAACATGTAGATGTTGTTTTTTTAATATCTTTATAATAATATTTTTAATCTTGCACGTCACTAAGAGAAAACGAATAATGAAAAGTTATACACTTTTATACATTCCTGTGTTATATATATATATATATATATTATATATATATATATATATATATATATATATATATATATATATATATATATATACCAGCATGGGTGCCCGGCGATGTTCGGGGTTTGGAGGTTTGTGTTGAGTAAAGAAAACGTGGTAGTGGGAAATCAGGCTCGGACCCGTACCGCGAAGGAGGACAAGAACATGAAAAGGACGTGACATCTTTTCTGTTACGACCACCGCCAAACCAGAAATGACGTACGTTTTAATTAAAGCTAGACAATCGAAAAGAGGGGATTACTTTCGCAAATATCTGCGAAAAAAAGCGACCCTCCCTGTAAAAAAAATACCCATTTGAGGGTGACGAAATTAATGTCAATTTTTCAGTATTTTTTGTCGGAAGGGTGGGCTTAAAAACGATACTTATCCTGTGAAAATCCGTCGCCTTTGTCGAATGATTTAGGCAGACATGCAAACATACATACATAGCTTTATATATTATTAGCTCACATTTTCGACCCTAACCGATTAAAAAGTTTGCCCAGTCTTTGAATAACCTGTCGGTAAAATTTCAAACTTTCAGACCAGAAATTGTCTGAGTAATTTTGTAAAGACCGCAGAGGTCAAATATTTTGAAAATTTGATCCTATTATGACCCCTTAAAATTTATTGTTTTGGCTCAGATCAAGTTATTATGTTAGATGTATTTCGAAGGAATCTATATCTAAAATTTCAAATGTTCAGACCCAAAATTGGCGGATGAGTTTGGTAGAGTTCTCAAAGGTCAAATCGTTGAACTTTGACTCATTAACAGCCAAATTTCTAGCCGACAACCGATTACAAAGATTTTCCCAAATATCCGTAGGCTTTATATCAAATTTCGAGTCTGTAGACTGAATATTGACAGAGTTATTTTGAAGGGAAATCTACACAGACACAGAAACAGACAGACAAACACTTTAATTTTTTTAGATATATAGACATACACACACCCACACACACACACATATATATATATATATATATATATATATATATATATATATATATATACAGTAAATTGTAGATAGCGGTATACAAAATGTAAGCAAAAGTTAGTTGCAATTTTAGGCAACTGACATATAATTAGGTACTTAACTAATACGTACAAAGGGTGTTTAAATAAATTTCAACTTCATTCTTGCTGTTATAATCATTTTTTTACGATTGAACTAATTTGTACGATCCAATTCACGAAGGCTTATAATAACATATGTAAGTATATATATATATATATATATATATATATATATATATATATATATATATATGTGTGTGTGTGTGTGTGTGTGTGTGTGTGAGTGTATGAATGTGTTTTAAATATATATGTATGCATATGTACATGTATATTTATATGCATACTTGTATAGATGAAGGAATTATGTATATGCATTCAAACATGCATATGCGTTCAAATTTATATATAAATATCTATATATACATCTGTATATACTAGTTTTGTTTGTGTAACTGTCTATTTCTTTTTTTACATCTATAATTTGGTGTTGAATGCCTTGCGGGGGAATAATGCAAAGATATCTTGTTACCAAAGAAACTACTAAACATTTTAATGTAAAATAAAAATAAAAAAGTTTTTGAATTGCATTTTTTTAGAGATAAAAATATAGTAAAAAACAGAACCCAAACTAAGAGTATGTTATTTGGTCTGGCTTCTGTACTGAACTAAATCCATTGTGGAAACTACATTTTTTTGTTTTTCTACTTGTGCAACGTGACCTGGATACTCTCACAGTTTAGAATCAAACACTCAACATGAAATATAAACAAATGGAAATATTCGAACCTGTCTTTCCTTGGTGAATTATTTATTTTTAACTTTTCTAATATATGCTTTTTAAGCAGACATTTTGTTGGCGGGTGCATGGACCGCTAAATGTGGGATGTGAAGAATTGAATATTAATTCCGTGTGAATATTACTATAAATAAATGAAATATGTTTTATATGCTTATAATTCAACGTGCACGTATAGAAACGTGAATTGAACGTAGATATTTAATTCAAACGTATATATATATATATATATATATATATATATATATATACATACACACATTTTATATATATATATATATACATTTTATATATATATATATATATATATATATACACACATTTTATATATATACACACCCACACACACATATATATATGCATATATATATAGAGAGAGAGAGGGAGAGAGAAAGACAGAGAGAGAGACAAAGACAGAGAGAAAGAGAGAGCTCTACCGGGCATGCGTCGCTGTGCCTCAGTTTGTTTATATGGAACTCCAAAACAGACAGACAAAATGTATGTCCTATATTTATGTTCTCAATATCTGTGGATACACAATATTTTGAGGTGTCTGTTTTTCTATCCAGATGTAGGGAGTGTCTGTTTTTTCGACTAAAGAACACGCAACATATACTTGTCCATGTGAGAAGCAAACGTGGTGTAAATATAAGTCACACAGATGTAAAAAAAATGCCTCTGAGTCTTGTTTATCGTTATTGCAAACGCCAAGCGAATTTTGAAGTGCAATGCCTTAAATGAAAAGCATATATTAGTTTAAATCATAAAATGAACGTTCACTGCCTACTCTTCCTGAGGTTGAGAAAATGAGTGTATAATTTTACTATAGACATGTACGTGAACGCGCACTGGAAAATCTCCAAAGATAAAAAAAAATCAGCCGAATTTCTATTTTGTATATGAGTATAGTGTTTTATCAAGGATTAACCGATAACTGTTTTTATTCAGAGAAAATGTAATATATTGTTGTCGAATATAATTTATGAGGATATTCGTAAACATTTAGGTATTCTCCGTTATTGATTCTAATTCAATCTCGGCAACGTACACGCCTTTTGGTTTTAACAATTTAAGCTCATTATTATTGATTTGACACTCAGCTACTAGATTTTAAGGGCCGCTAAGTTTCTAATATAATGTAAGTAGATCTAAATTTTTATAGCTTCCAGTAAAACTTGCAGTGTGTTGACTGTTGTAAAAATGGAACAGAATTTAAAATTCCTTTCACTTTGATCGGTATCTTTTAAGTTTACCAAAAAAAAAAAAAAACAACCCAAAAACGAATATAATTGAAAGAATAAACAATCGAAACAATCAAACTCCTTTATATATGAAGAAAACCGAGAGATTATGCTTGTTTTTAAAAAATACAATTTTATTAACAAAAACGAAATATTTAAATTTTTAAATGAAAAAAATAAATTTGGCATACTTCTTTGTATTTTTTTTCATCTTTTACAAGTTCAACTCACCGTTGAGATTACAAATTTTATTGGTTTTCGGGTACGTTTACAACGAATAATTACCCCTACTTCCTATGTTAAGAACAGTTTTCAGAATAAAGTCCCTAAACCTTGGCAGCATACCAGAAAACCCACAAAAGTTCACATGGATAAGATATACCGAATTTAAAACGGAACAAAATTTGCATTAATGTTCCATTTTTACAACAACACGAAAACAAAGCTTACTTCACACATTTTACCAAAATTAGCATATTAATGTTATTTTTAAGTAAAACTATTATTTAGGGGTAGATATAAATTCCTAAACTCATGATTAATTTTAATAACGAAAATAGGAATCTTATTAAATCTTTAATTTTCCGCATAGTAAAAACATGATCCACAATGGTGGATTTGCTGCTAATATCAATTTTCGATGAATATTTGTACATGAAAGCGACCATGTGTGGTTTAGTTAAATTGGTTTTCAATCACATGATTACATTTTCAATAATAACGATATTAAATTTTGCCCAGTTTACCCATATTGCAAACACATTCTGTTTACATGAAGCGAGACCACGGCCTACTAATACCTTGTTTATTAGTAGGCCGTTCCGAAATCAAAAGATACTTTAAGTGAGTTCACGTGACGTCGAGCACTGATGGTAGTATCTGTAAAAAAAATGCCCACATCGTTAAATGTTATAAAGAAAACCGCTTAATTTATTAAATAAAAAAGTAAGTATAATAAAAAATGTCGAAGCAATCGGTCCAGTCTACCTTAGTTTATCAAAAATAAGTATATCAAGAGTTCGATATATATATATATATATATATATATATATATATATATATATATATATATATATATATATATGAAATAAAATGGAGGTGGAAGGACCTGGATACTCAACGTTTCGCCCGATCTATGCGGGCTTCTTCAAGAGGGATGGTCATTGACGAGAGAGTCGGAGGATTGGGGCTATATATAATGATGGGGGAGAGCAGCGTGTTTTCCTTATGTAAATTAGATGTCATATATACATGTATATACATTTTATGAGAGAAGAACTAATTAGAGTAAACTAGTGTAGTGGATTACGTCTAAAAGATAAAATATCGTAGAGATTAAAAATTGTGTTTGGAAATATAGCGGTGATAGATTAAATAAATAAAATGACACGAGATTACGAAAGAATTTTTTTTTTTTTTTTTTAAATTAGAAATAATTGAATTGGGATAAAATAGCGCAGTAACTTAAAAGATGGTATCTAAAAATAAGAATAGGAGGTGATAAAATGGAGTCTAAAAATAGATAATGATAAAATACAGTAAATAAGTAAAATAAAAATAAAATTAAGTGAAATTACGAATTTTTTTTTTTTTTTTTTTTTTTTTCTCGTTTAACCGGTGTCTAAGTTGTTTTCTTTGATAATTATTTTCGACAGAAAGGGAGCAACGTGGAAAAAACCTTTTCTTTGCTTAATTATATTGCTGGAATGGGAGATTATAGCTGACTCAATTAAACGTCGTGTGGATCTGTTATGTATGTGTTTAAGGAAAGTTGCTTTGTTAAAATCAAAATGGTGGTCGTTTTCCATGATGTGACAAAATATGGCGTTGAGTGTATTGTTGTTTTTTACATCTCTTTTGTGTTCATATATTCTTTTATTTAAATTACGTTGAGTTTCTCCTACGTATATTTTTCCACAATCAAGGCAGGGTATGGAATATATTCCGGCTTTGGTGTTAATGTTGGTGTTAGTTATAATTTTACGTGTTAGATCCCTAATTGTTAAAGAGTTTAGTTTTGTTATTTGAATGCCTGTCTTATTTAGGTTCTTATATATTGTGTCGTTGTTTTTATTAGTTGGTAATGTTAATTGTCTGTTGTGTATCTGGATATTTAAGGTATGGTCTCGGTTTCGGTTATGGTAAATTTTTAGTGCTTTTCTTTTTGTATTTGCCAAAAAATGTTGAGGGTATTGCAAGTTCATGAATGTACGTTCGATATACTCAAATTCTTCCACGATGTATTCTTCACTACATATTCTCAGGGCCCTAAGAAAAAATCCTATTAGAATACCTCTTTTTACTTTATCATCGTGATGAGAGTAAAAGTGTATGTAATCATTTTTATTCGTGACTTTCCGATGGACTTTAAAACTTAGATGATCAAAAAAAAAAAAAAAAAAAAAAAAATTCTTTCGTAATCTCGTGTCATTTTATTTATTTAATCTATCACCGCTATATTTCCAAACACAATTTTTAATCTCTACGATATTTTATCTTTTAGACGTAATCCACTACACTAGTTTACTCTAATTAGTTCTTCTCTCATAAAATGTATATACATGTATATATGACATCTAATTTACATAAGGAAAACACGCTGCTCTCCCCCATCATTATATATAGCCCCAATCCTCCGACTCTCTCGTCAATGACCATCCCTCTTGAAGAAGCCCGCATAGATCGGGCGAAACGTTGAGTATCCAGGTCCTTCCACCTCCATTTTATTTCATATCGTCGGATTTAATCCAGCTCAACAATCATATATATATATATATATATATATATATATATATATATATATATAATTTCATAGTGGTTATAATTTTTACACTATTTTCTACATATATACTACATCCTATTAATCCATAGCATTGTCTCTGGGTCTCAATATAATCTTCTTGTTCCCAGAACGGAACATCCTATTATTCTCCTTCTTCATAGGGGCCCAGATGGCGACATCTGCATTGATTCGCTCTTCCACGTAATCCTTATACACCTTCTGTCCAGTGACGTCAACATTCAAGATGTGCCGTACATCCTCATCTGGGATATAGGTTATTAGCGATCACATTGAATAGCATGATATTTTAGCCATAAAGGTTTTCCATGGCTGAGTAGTGCTTCCTTGATCTTGTCGACTGTACCATGTACCCTCTTGTCTGTAATTAGTCGAAGCTAATGTTCTCAGTTATTCTGTTAGCTTCTATGTAAAACTGAATCTTGAATTCTTTTGATAGATGTGACAGAGAAAAATCTGTCTGGTATTGGCGGTGTTGGAGATGTCTATGATGCCAGAGCTAGACTTCATCAGCTTGCTCAAGTGTTCACATATATGCTCTGAACCGACAGACACAAAGCGAATGACACTTTTCGTGACATATATATTGCCAACTCGTAGTCCCTCCAATGTCTGAAAGGGATTGGTCTTCAAGTCAGGCATATCTATGCTTGCAATTGCAAAGAACAGCTTGCCCACTGCTTCTCCAGCTTGCAGATGGAGTTTCAGGTAAGTATTTAGAGTTGCCGCTACAAATAAAAGCATTGCTTCAATTACATCAAGGTATCTCATCATGGCCTTGAACATCGTATTGAACATCGTAATCTGAGATTTCTGTTCTTTCAATTTTTGGAATGATGTGATGACGTCAGCAGTAGTCCAGGCTTCCGGGAGGGTGTATTTGCTTATTCACGATTTCAATTTTCGTGTCTTAACCCTTAGAGCTAACAGCTTCTACTCCTTCTGTTGCCACCAGGAACACATCTTTCAGGTGTGGGGTGTCCTTGAAGAACTCCTTCAGAGGAATTTCGTAGAGTGCTATGTATGAGTAGATATGAGTAGATATGGGTATGGAGAGCTCGCTTGTAGCGCGTGCCTTGTTGTGGCAGGACCATACACACAAGCTTTTACCCATGTCTGGGTTCTCCATGGAGATATCAAGCGCTCTGAGAGCAGCCATGATGACATGCAGCTAACCCAGTCTTGGAACAGCCATTTGTTTCAAGTCATGCCTAGCATCTAAGAACTGCAACGCCTTCTTATATAGAGCCATGTCAAAGGTAATGACAATGGGGGTGATCTTCCTGAACTGCTAACTTCCTCAGATGATTTGCTTGTATGATCACAGTGAACGGAAATCTTTAAGACAGCAGAGAGTATTCTGCCCAGCCTGGAAACTTGCTGGAAGTTTCTCGGGGTTTCATTCTGGAAAAAGCAGACGCAACAACGCATCCAACTTTGTAAACTGATAGGATTCTTAGATCCGCTGGCTTTTGCATTTTATACTACGCTAATCTTCTTTAAAAAAAGCCAAACATATAAAAGGATGCTATATTAATCCTGTCATCTGAAATAATTACGTCGGAATGTTTTTTACGCTGATCGGTATTCCTTTGATGCAGATGGACTAGTTTATGTACAGGACAATAACTTTCATTGTATGTTGAGTTTCATATAGGCACATTGCCTAAAAACTACGTGTTCGAAACACCTACTAGTGTTATATTGTTTGTTCTGATAAAACACCAATAACTTAATCAATTATTTTTTCGGGGCATAATATTTAAACAGTGATTTACTTCTAGCACACATGTTTATTTCAGCATGAGTATATATCCTCTTATATTAACTTGTATTTTTATAGATTATTCCTCCTAACATACTGCACTTTTTTTTTTCATTGTCGTTTATATTGGTTCAAATATCCACAGAATTCATAAAAACGTCTGGAACTCCTTATTTCTGGAACAGTTCATATATCTATTGTGAATAAAATTGCGCATAGAAAAAAAATCAACTCCGGGGTCGCTCTGATGTGTTCACATAGAATATAGTTGAATACCAGAACCATTATCATATAAAAAAGAGCCGACATTCCATTTCAATCTAAAACGTCTTTTTAGTTGTCTCTTATGCATTTGTCTGTTTGAAAATGAAAATGAAAAAAATATATATACGTACGTGTATGCAAAAATCAATAGTCAATAGGTCGGGGTTTGACGTCTTCTTCGAGTCATTTGATATTCGTTTCTGGCTTTAAAACTAATGGCGATTTGGATATCAGCCGAATGATGTATAGCGAGGTCTTTTTGGTCAGTGCACATCTTTCCCTGTTTTATTGACCGGTAGATACTATCATCACTTTTCGGACAATCGAAAGTAAAATGCGAATAAATAGTTCAAACTCAGTTTTAGTATTATATTTCATGTGCTCTGTCGGTAAATGGCTCTGAGTAATCTGCGTACGAATATAAAAATATCGCATAATTTGACATGCTCTACTTGATAATGTATATCAACGTGTATTAATTCGTATAAAAGTGAATATAAATCCGTGCCGTAACACAACAAGTTATCAAGTAATAAGCACGCGTTGCTCTATCTTTCAGACAATATTATTAAACACAGTAAGAAACGTCGAGGAAACATTTAATATGTAAAACAATTTCTGAGTCTGAAATTAATCCATAAAGCAATCCCTCACTTGAAATTTAAAATTTAAAGCTCATTATTTATTAGAAGAATTGATTTTTATAGTAAAAATCTTACGTAATTCAATCATATTTTATAAATACTACTGTGCCATACGGCCTTTGACGGTCGTAAAATGGGTTTAAATATTAAATTTAATTCACGCAGATGTCGTATTTCCTTTTTACAGCGAATTATATCTTGGATATGGTATTAACTTAAATATAGAATAGTGCTTTTCAAAGTTAAATAATAATAGAAATAAGACTTGTGTGCACCAGCTAAAATCAAAACTTAAACATATAGCTTTCTAACACTATTAGCTAGCATTTAGCTACGCCCATGCGCTTGTCAAAACAAAACAAAAAAGTTGTTAAATATTTATCTGTTTCCATTACTGTAACACCTTGTTTACTCGATTTACGCCGTCGGAGTTCTTTTTTTAATGTTGACCCATTAGCAGCTATTATTTCCGACAAGAAACTTAATCGTATTTTACCCACTAGTCTAACTTCCAAAATATTTTTAGTTACATATCTATAGGCTTAAATTGGCAGATTGGTTTCACAGACAGAAAGACTAACAAGGTCAATTATATATATATATATATATATATATATATATATATATAAATACAATTATTTTTTTTTTACTATAATAATTAAATACCTACAGACACTAGTGCTTCAACCTTTCGGGATTCTTCAGTGCAGGGTGTCACGATTAACACCAGCCGGACGATTCGAACCTCGCAACACGACACATCTCTGGCTCGATTAGCGAAGACCGTATCCATTCGGCTACCATTAATCGCGTGGATAGCGTTGAATTTAAAGATTTTATTTTTAAATGTTCATTACGTCAGTCAGAGAGTTATCTAAACGTTATACGATGGTATAGGCATAAGAGCTAAATTGACCGACTTTATTTCGACTGAACGTACTCACCGATAAGAAACGAATTTCTTTGAGGGGCTGTTAAAACTTCGGGCCATCCCAAGTTGAATCATATATATATATATATATATATATATATATATATATATATATATATATATATATATATATATATATATATTCAATTAACTTTCTTGAAGTCATATAATTAGATTTTACCGTCACTGGATTATTTATCTTCCACCAGACTATCCATTCACATGTAATCACCTTTTTCTTCACCATATTCCCTCTGCTTAACTTTTTTGTTATCAAGTAAAATCGTTGACTTACTTGTTGTTCGATCAAATACTTTTGCATGCAAAATCCGATCCCGAACTTTGCTAATTCCTACCCTCTGATGAGAAGGAAAGCATTTCTTCGAAACTCCGCGGATTAAGGACTATCACCTTATTAAGTATTTTCTTTTTAAGATTAAATATGTTTTTAACCCTTTTTCAAAGTTTTTTTACATTATTTATTAAGTGCTTGCTCGCATTATAAGCTTTATCTCCTATTTGGTTTTTTCGAGCTTTTACATCTGGCTGCGATAACTTTATAAATATTAATTCTTTAATATTTATAATATACTTTAATTTTTCCATCTTAGCTCATTTTGGTAAATTTAATTGTAATTTTTATTTTATTTTATATATATATATATATATATATATATATATATATATATATATATAAAGAGAGAGAGAGAGAGAGAAAAAGAAAGAGAGCTCAGAAACTTTCCTACCCGACGATGAACACATGCTTGTTTTATGTTTTGGATGAATTGAATAATTTTAGACCGAGGCATGCATTAGTCTCCACATAACTAAGCATATAATTATCTATAATATTGATGTGTATATACGCCATTAGCTTCCAATGTCATTTACATTTATCCGATTGCACGATCATCGAAAATTAAATGGAAAATACAAAATTATCATTTGCCACTTTCTAAAATTGTTATTTAAACTGATTTTATTTCTCATGGTTTACTCATTATTAAGATAAGCCGGCACTCATTAGACACACGGGTTATTTCGTGATACACATCAAAACTTGTCACATTCATAAATTCCTCGTAGAACAACTTTTAATATATTACACTAGTATCAATTGTATTATGAATAGGTGTATTTTTCGCTTGAAGCACGTGTGTCTCCGAAACATGGCTAATAAAACCGTATGTTCGTCGGAAGGTAAAGGGTATTCAAAATTGTTGCCTTTGCCACCTCCTGGATGACTCAGTGTCTTTACGATATGCTTCCTTGCTGAGTCATGCATAAAAGTAAAATAAAAATAAAAAATAAATAAAATACGTCTTTATTAATCAGTATGGCCAAATTTGGGAATTTTACTTCAAGTTTCCGTGTTTTTTTTTCTGCGTAAAAAAAAATTGTTCTGCGCACTTAAAGATTGTCTTGTACCCTAGGTATAACCTTCTCTCGTTATAAAAGCCACAGAAATCACATTACTTTAACAGAAATGGCATATAACTACTTGCATTATATAATGAAAATATCTACTCTTCCTATTTCACAAAGATCAACAGGGTGTCAATATTATATTTTACTCCTAATATAATTATCACTAGACGTCATATCCATATTATGTTACTTGTATTGTTTACTCCGCTTCTGATGAAAAAAATTAAGCTTCAAAATACCATGGTATAAAGATTTCTCACTTGCCCCACACTATAATCGTCGTATACCCTTATTAATATATATATATATATCCGTATGTCTATAATATAAAGCTGAATGTGTGTGTATGTGTGTGTCTATGTGGGTGTGTGTGGTCATGAATAGGCTCCTATATGGTTGACTATTTAAAAAAAAAGATTATTATAATAATAGAAGATGTATCGAGGATCAGAAATGGGTATGTTTGATCTAATAGAACGGCGGTTCATAAAAGTTGTGGTGTCTCCGTTCGTGCGTTGCCCCCACATTACGGAAATTAAAAATGAAATTTAAAAAAAACGCCAACAAACGACTACCCGAAAAAATAAATATACAAGAAATAAATGTTACCATAGTCAATAGAATTTCAGTTCATGTCTTTTTTGTTTTGAAAGAGTTTTTAATGCTCTTTACTTGAAATAATTTCAGCGAACCGAAATTAAAACGAAATTTGAGGCGATAACTACTTAAATTAATTTTTATATAAACTAATATGCCATAATCGAATATTCCTCAAACACAAAATTACGAAAAACATTAAAATATGTTTATAAATATTCCTTACGTTGACGGAACTCTCTTAAATTGTTAAAACAGAATGCTCAAATTGAAAACGGGGCTCTCCATTTCAAAATCGCTGCCATTTTGATTTTTTAAACCGGTTCGTGAATTAAAAAAAAAAATACAAACTACTTGAAAATAAAACCAATGAAATTTCGCACGATAAAACTAACTTTTATTGACTATGGTAGCATTTATTTCTTGTATATTTATATTATTATTATGTATATATATATATATATATATATATAACATTTTCTCTTAGTAAGGAAACATCATTTTGTTGGTCACTCCTGCTATCAATGGAAACAAAGTTGATATAAAACATATTTTCGCGAAAATTATCCTTACTTTCATCATATTTTGCTGAGGGTAATTTGTTTTTTTTTGAATATCAAAACCTATCTCATTAGAACCCCCAGCTTTTGATAACCTATAATACTTTCATCAATCATAGTCCATTTTCTGTAGGCTGTTTTTGAACCCAGTCAACGACGGGTATTCTGCTAGTCTATATATATATATATATATATATATATATATATATATATATATATATATATATATATGTGTGTGTATATATATAAGGTACCTTAAACCATATCCGATGATGAGGCCTAAATTGCGGGCTTTGAGAAGTGTGGAGGCACCCTTTAAATGGCATTTATCCGAGGTCCACTCTGACACGAAGTTGTAGTACTTTTTAGGATCCCAACTATGGGTTAAATACAAACTGACTTGAAAAAACAAATGTATTCTATTAAAACAAATTCCTCAACATAACTGGATTCGGCATTAAATATCCTGAAAACGGTTGATATGCATTAAAACAAAAACAACCAGAAAGGCATATATATATATATATATATATATATATATATATATATATATTATTTGAAAATAATTTCTGACGAGGACGCATCACAGACCGTCTGAAACGCGCGTAAACGATTTCAATGACTTAAAAACATTATTACAATGATCCAAACATAATTCTCAATGAAAAACCAAGACACGGAATAATAAAATAATGTTAAAAAATACACATTGTTGGTGACTACTCCCTTATTTAAATATATATATATATATATATATATATATATATATATATATATATATATATATCATATACTATATAACTATATATATCATATACTATATATATATATCATATACTATATATATATATATATATATCATATTCTATATATATATATCATATTCTATATATATATATATATATCATATTCTATATATATATATCATATTATATATATGTATATATATAATATTATATATACATGTATATATATCATATTATATATATATATATATATCATATTATGTATATATATATTGCTATATTTTTGTATCGTCATTTTCCTGTTATATATATATATATATATATGTATATATATATATATATATATATACATATCCATCCATAATTTTCTTTTAATAAAAAAGCCAAAAATGAAATATGTTGCATATTAATAAAAAATGGACCGTTGATCAAAAGAGAAAATAAATGAGGTCTGAGATAAAAGTCGAACAGATTTGCAACACTGCGAACAAAAGATCAAACATCAATGTATGTAAATTGTCTCTTAGCCATCACTTTGATACCAAAATATTACGTGGAAAACACTCACAAAAAAGTATTCGTTAAAAAATAAAGTACTAGGTAACGGAAAAGTCGTGGAATTAAGAGATAACATTGAAAGACGGAAGAAATATGTGGGAATAAATATTTTCTACAGTTGCGTAGATAACATATTTCTGAGATTACACCTTAATGTAGATGATTTACCAATAGTAAAAAAGAAATACTTTATTTTGTGATAATTTATTGCAAAGGTGAACACCATTAAACATAATGTAAACCTTAAATAAAATTGCGATACTGGTTCTCAATTCATCAGCACCCTTAAACGATGTACGATCATACTGACACTTAATTACATATTGATATTTTTAATCTCTTTGAATTAGTAATTTGTGTATTTATTAATTAATTTATTTGAGGGCTGTTATCCTCATCTTCATAAGTGTTATTTTTTAACCACGTTTTTATGCCCGTGGCACAGTGGATAGAGACGTTTTATCTCTACAGTTCCAGGTAAGCATTCTCTGAAGATAGAGGTTTCAATTCTACCTAAAGTTATGACATCTGTGGTGAGACATCAACAACAACTATAAAAGTTAGTTATAACTAGGCATTCAGTTAAGTCTATTGGCATTCCTATTCTATCACGGTTAATACCTGACGAAGGTCAGTGAATGAGTTGGCCGAAACGTTGTGACACGAAAAAAACTATAAAGATGGTGATAATCTATAAATAAAAACATGAACACTAGTGTTTTGCACGTTTTATGTTGGTTCAATTAAAAAGGTAACATTGCAAATGACGTATACGTAACTAACATGACAGCAGTGAGGTTTATAGGAGAGAACCTTGACATGTAATGCTAATAACAAGGCATTTATTCACATTACATTTACATTTATATTTACGGTGTTAATAGAAGTGAAATTCCGAAATAAATCTGCTCGAACAAATCTGAATCTACAACAGCATGATTTGCGATATTTATATAAAGCGAGTGGGTCGGCGATATTTTCATCGAATTGATACTTGTGTTTACCGACATTAAAACATTCTATAAATTCAGGTCGAAGGAGAAATTACTATTTTTGACCAGTGATTTTCTAAGCTTATTGTTACCTAAAAGATGCATTTTAGCCGCTATTATTTTAAGCAAAGATTAAATTTCAAATAATAATAATACTTAAAATTTCGAACGAGGCCTGTTAAAACCAATTTAAAAAAAAACTAATATTATTACAAGTTCAACAGTCAAATTCAAACTTCTACAGATTTAATAAATTAAAAAAAAAATACTTACTTAATAAAATTAATGACCAGAAGTAGGTTAATGGTTAATTTTAAAAAAGATTGAAATAAAAAATAATTTTTATTTCATAAATGTTTGTAAAATGATATTCTTGTATAAGGAACACGATCTTTTGTGCATAAAGTGCAGGGTATATCTGATACAAATGTTCGGAAGATATAGCAATTAAACATAGACTATTGACATACAGTACGATGGAGAGGTACACCTAAGGATTTATTACATTTTTTATAAATCTGAACCAAGAAAACTGATCGATCGGAAGATATCGATGGAGACAGAACGAATAAGTGCATTTCTAGGCAAGTTGTAAGTAAAACATCAATGAGACTTGCATATCTGTCGGATGCTGGCATATCTTTCTATTGTAATATTCTTCATGACTTTAAACAAATATAAATAGCAATATAATGATCACTATAAAATAACGACAGGATATAAATTAATAAAGAATTAAAAATACTATGCAATTTTCAAAAAAATACGTACGTAGAAGAAAGAGGAGAATATAGCGCGTGTAATTAACACTTTTTCATACCCCACGCCTCTATATTGACGAAGGGGGACAGCGGAAAAATACAAGTATGGGATGATAGGATTCATATAATAGATATATAGATATATAATTATTAAGAGAATTAAGCGACTAAAGTGAATATGTGAATTTTTTTAGGTTAGATTTCATCATTTTTAATTTTATAAATTTAAAAAAAATATTTCAAATTATTTTCTATATTCAATTACTAGAAACTTGCCAAAAAAATGTACAAATCTTATCAAATTTCATAAACCTGTTCAAAAATTGCGTTGTTTTATGTACCGACTTGATGTATTGCGTTAATACATTGTTAAAATAAAAATATATATATATACATAACGTTTTATCAGATTGGCAAGAACATTTTTGTAGTGTTTTACTTTTAAACCGAGCTGAATATATCTCGACTTAAACAAAAAAATTGTGATCGAAATAAAAAAAAACAACGGAATCAACTCACTTTTGCCTACGCACAAGTGTATTTATTAGAGTAACGTAAAAATCTTGCGTTCTGGTACCGATGAAGGCGTTGAAAGCGTTTTTGATATCTCTTAAGTTTTTGAAGCATTTCTCACAGAAAGTTGGAGAGATTCTTGAAAAAGTTGTAACCAATAGGTAAAAGATCTGGAGAGTATCGCGCATGGGCCCGAGTTTTGTGGCCTAATTAGTCCACTTTCTTTAGTTTCGGTTTCGCAACGTACAATCGGGCATTGCCGCCGAGCAAAATTGGTCTATTTTTCTTGACTAATGTCGGATGTTGTTGTCGAAGTTTCTGATCCATTTGTTGACAATACTTATCCGACATAATTGTTTTGCCTTCATTCATAATACTGTAATTGGCGAGACCGGTGCAAGTTGAACTCAGGCTTCTGGAAGTTTTATGGAGTTTCTTCGGCGTCTAACAATGAGCTAAGCGTCGCTGGTTTTCGTAAAAAGAAAACGTTCTTCATCGAAAGTCATAACCCGGTAGAAAAATTGATTATACTTATAGCGTAAAAGAAGGGAAGATGCAATCAATGACGGCGTTTTTTTTGGTTGTCGAGCAATTGGTGAGGGACCCATTTATGAAGTTGCTGTCTTTCCAATATCTCTCAAGTGGTTGAGAATCGCCGTAAGGTTACCTCTAACTCAGAGTTACATTCTCAAATAGTTTTTTTTTAATTATTTTACGGAACCTTTCTCATCCTAATATTAAGACATTATATTTCCTGGACATGAGTTACAATTTTTATGCACATAAATTTATTAACAGTGTATAGGGCCCGAGAAAAACCGGGCTAAACTGCTAGTATATATAACATTGCTCTTGAAAAGAATGATAAGACAATAATTATATTTATATTTAGTTTTTTCTTAATATTTTATATATATTTCGTGTTTCCTGCCACGCTTTTTTGTTTGCCTCCATTATATTATCTCTGCCTTTTTACCCTTAACTTTATATAATGCTGGCATTTTTCCCGATAGCAAATAGAAATATGGACACCGGTGTGCCGTTTAGTTGCGGTAAATATACCCTCATATATATATATATATATATATATATATATATATATATATATATATATATATATATATGTATGTATGAGGAATGAAAAAATACCAGCGGTGGTTGACGTTATGTTATGAGAAAAATAGAAAAAACCGAATGAAATTATTAAAAATCAACGTTTCGTCCTTATTTCAGAGGAATCTTCTGGATAATTGAAATAAAAAATAAAAATGTAAGAAAAGAAAAAGTCAAAAATCGTGCGAAAAAGACAGTTCTTGAATCCTACCAATGTCGGGAAGGACAAAGATATGTATGCGTATGGGAAGGTTGGGTTGTTCGATGTCTATATATACACTTTTAAAAAATGCGTTAAAATAAATATGTACATTTTTTTCTTCTTTTTTTTCTTCTGTAAACTTATTCATTTTGTTGAAATATTTAAAGAAAAACGATTTAGCCAGGATCTGTTTTGATATTTTGTTCTTTGATTATTATTTGCCCTATGCTAGGGGTTAAATGGTAGAAGCCTTTTCTTTGCGTTATAGTATTAGTATTCAATATTAGTGCTGATTCTAAAAGTCTTCTTTTAGCTCTATCTATCACGTATTTAATAATTTTCGCTTGATCTAAATTAAATGAGTGATCGTGTTCTGCACAATGGCAAAAGATTGCATTTAGGGCGTTACCATTCCTTATATCTCTTCTGTGCTCGTTAAGTCTTAATTTCAATTTTCGCTGTGTTTCACCTATGTACGCTTGTTGACAGTTGTTACATGGGATGGAATATATACCGGCATTGGATGTGAGGGTTTTGGGAGAGTGCTTGGTAGTTTTTAATGTCTGTTTTATTGTTGAGGAAGTTGTTTGTATCAAGTGAAAACCAAGTCTATTAAGAGTGTCGTAGATTTTTGTATTTTTGGTGTGGGTGGGAATGAATAGATTTCTGTTTAATAGTGAAGTATTTGTTTTATTTTTCTGTGTGGTTATGTTATAGTGTATTTTCCTAGCTTTTTTCTTTGCGTAAGAAATGAAATAGGATGGATACTGTAGTTTTCTTAAAACATTCGTAATATATTGAAATTCATCATTAAGATTTTGGGGTCACAATTCATCATTAAGATATTGGGGTCAGCAGAGTTTTTGATATGTGAAGTGCTGATGGGCACCATCAGAACTTCACATATCAAAAACTCTGGTGACCTCCTAAATAGAATAAAAAATATGGACATACAAAATAAAACCCTGCATAGTTTAGACATAATTTCCCTCTACACCAATATTCCAATCAAAAATGCCGTAATCTACTCCACAAGCACTTAATCAAAATTAAAGCCGACCTAACTTTTTCCTCAGATACACTAATACAAATCATAAAACTCATCACTGATAGAACCTACTTTCAGTTTAATAACTCTTACTACAGACAGAAATTTGGACTCCCTATGGGTAACCCCCTTAGTGGTGTACTAGCCTGCCTATTCTTAGAATTCTTAGAAACCAACTCTTTTAAACACAGACTTCCTAAAAACTCCACATATTTAAGATATATAGATGACATTCTTATTTTTCTCCCTAAAAACACACAAATACAACAAATTAGAAATAAATTAAATTCAGTGGAACCATCTATAAAATTTACACATGAATCCGAACAAGACCACTCCCTAGCTTTACTAGACATACTCCTCATCATATCAGAAACCGATCTGAGTTTCAAAGTACATAGAAAGACCACACACAAAAACGACTATATTCATTACTACTCGCACCACAATGATAAAATAAAGACGGGCATGATTATTGGTTTTTTCTTGAGTGCCTTTAGAATATGCAGTCCCCAATATCTTAATGATGAATTTCAATATATTACGAATGTTTTAAGAAAACTACAGTATCCATCCTATTTCATTTCTTACGCAAAGAAAAAAGCTAGGAAAATACACTATAACATAAACACACAGAAAAATAAAACAAATACTTCACTATTAAACGGAAATTTTTTCATTCCCACCCACACCAAAAATACAAAAATCTACGACACTCTTAATAGACTTGGTTTTCACTTGATACAAACAACTTCCTCAACAATAAAACAGACATTAAAAACTACCAAGCACTCTCCCAAAACCCTCACATCCAATGCCGGTATATATTCAATCCCATGTAACAACTATCAACAAGCGTACATAGGTGAAACACAGCGAAAATTGAAATTAAGACTTAACGAGCACAGAAGAGATATAAGGAATGGTAACGCCCTAAATGCAATCTTTTGTCATTGTGCAGAACACGATCACTCATTTAATTTAGATCAAGCGAAAATTATTAAATACGTGATAGATAGAGCTAAAAGAAGACTTTTAGAATCAGCACTAATATTGAATACTAATACTATTACGCAAAGAAAAGGCTTCTACCATTTAACCCCTAGCATAGGGAAAATAATAATCAAAGAACAAAATATCAAAACAGATCCTGGCTAAACCGTTTTTCTTTAAATATTTCAACAAAATAAATAAGTTTACAGAAGAAAAAAAAGAAGAAAAAAAATGTACATATTTATTTTAACGCATTTTAAAAAATGTATATATAGACATCGAACAACCCAACCTTCCCATACGCACACATATGTTTCTCCTTCCCGACATGGGTAGGATACAAAAACTGTCTTTTTCGCACGATCTATGACTTTTTCTTTTCTTACATTTTTATTTTTTATTTCAATTATCCTTAAGATGTCCTCTGAAATAAGGACGAAACGTTGATTTTTAATAATTTCATTCGGTTTTTTCTATTTTTCTCATAACATATATATATATATATATATATATATATTATATATCATATATATATATATATTATATATATGATATATATATTATATCATATATATATCATATATATATATATATATATTATATATCATATATATATCATATATATATTATATATACATATATATATCATATATATACATATATATATATATATATATTATATACATATATATCATATATATATATACATATATATATTATATATATATATCATATATATATACATATATATACATATATATACACATATATATACATATATATAAATATATATATATTCATATATATTCATATATATGTATACACACATATATATACACACACACACATATATATATATATATATATATATATATATATATATATATATATATATATATATATATATATGGCGGGTGTTAGTGCGTGTGTCTCTATGTATGTATGTATGTATATACAATAATAAATATATATATATATATTTATATATACTTATATATAAATATATATACATATATACATATATATATACATTATATATATATGTATAAATATATATATATACATATATATATATGTATAAATATATATATACATATATATATATATATATATATATATATATATATATATATATATATAATTATTACCGGCCATGAAAATCATAATGCTCTTTTATTGTCCTCAAAGCCCAACAAACTTTCATGGGTTTAATTGTCACATTTTTGACTGATTCCAAATAGATTTTAATACGTAACTAGATTACACAGAATTAACTTATTACGAACATTATGGATTTGAACCCAACGTTTTCTTTGTATATATGACTATGTAATATTTATCAATTGACTTGAGTACCAGCTAATTCATAGCTTTGCTATGATATTCATTTTCTAATATTGATTTCTACGAACAGATGAACGTGTATATTTTTGATTTGGGGAAACCCCGCGGATTATGGAAATTTCAACTTCAGTAGGCTGAAGAAAATACATTCATGAAAATTTATATTTTACTGTCTTAAATTTGACTTATATATATATATATATATATATATATATATATTTATATATATATATATATATATATATATATATATATATTATTATTATTATTATTATTATTATTAGTTATATATTATTATTATCAAAAATAATCTGTAGGTAGAACATATTTGACAAATGTTCTTTTTTTTACTATCTTGGTTTTTAGTTTTTGTTAAGTTTATTACGAAATGTTTACACGTCTATTTAAATTATTCAATGAGTCAACGAAGCGCAGAACGACGTTAAATGTTAATTTCCGGTTATTCTAGGTAACTTCCATTTAAATTGCTTTCGGTAGGTTACGATTGCGAGACAACTCAACCTAAATCTACCACAAAGTAGACATTACGTATTAATATATAGAGTAAGTGGTTTGTTTACTTTAGAACTTGAGTTACCATCGGCAAATATACCCATCTCCGAAACAATTTTATCAGGGAGGTCATTTATGAATATCAGGAATAATAGAGGTCCAAGGATAGACTCCTGAGGTACTCCCGCATTTATGTCATATTGTTTGGATGTACGACGGTCGAGGACAACTTTGATTTTTCTATTACTTAAGAAGGATTTAATTACATTCTGAATTCTTCCAGTGATTCCATATGATCTAATTTTCCTTAGAAGAACATCGTGCCATACCCTGTCAAAAGCCTTAGATATATCAAGGGCCACCGCTGTACCCAGATATATTTCAAAATACAAAAGAAACTATGTACAAGTTAAGCCGACATGATACCTTCGTCTATTTTTACTTCATCAAGTGAGTATACACACATATCTATCTATCTATCCATCCATCCATCCATCCATCCATCCATCTCTCTCTCTCTCTCTCTCTCTATATATATATATATATATATATATATATATATGTATATATATGTATATATATATATGTATATATATATATATATATATATATATATATATATATATATATATATATAGTAAGTTATAAAATGAATATGGATGAATCCTAGCGTGGATAAAACGTGGAATATTCAGTGCAGCTTAATCGCCATATATATTTTATTACTTACTACATAACTGTACTTACGTAGTGAGCATTGTTTAATAAAAAAATAATGGTTACGCATGAATGAATACTTTCGTATATTGATTTATGAGATGAAATGAACTAGTTATATATATATATGTATATATATATACATATATATATATATATGTATAATATATATATTATGTGGAAATATACTTTATTTCCATATAGTGTATACTAATCCTTATTTAAGAAGCTCAATGTAATTACAGACTTATATGAATGAATGACAAAAGCCTATATTTCAAAGTTTACGATGTTGACCTTCATACAATTTTCTCCTTTAATTCAGTTGACATTTACAATTTTGACAGTATCTGTTTCGTAGAACAAAATCAATCACTTAATTTTTATATCAATCGGTGAATCTATTATGCCCTTAACTCATTAGAGGAAACAGAAACAGTTAATTTATCAAAAAAGATTAAGTGCGTTTTGGTATGATATCAATAAAAAACATGAAAGAGAAGCTGTAAATAATATATTTAAATTACGGCATAGTTAATAATGTCTCTTTTCTTCACTTTTGATGGATTGGGGTTGCTATTTTTTTCTGTGAGTTTAGGGCAAAATAGATTCACTGATTGATATAATAATTCATTTATTGATTTTTTGCTACGAAACAGATACGGTTAGGAATTATAAATGTCAATTGAATGAAAGGAATGCATTGTAAGAGGAAAAAATCATTAACTTTTGATTATAGACTTTCGTCATTCGTTTAGTATATACAGATATATATATATATATATATATATATATATATGCATGTATGAATGTATATATATATATATATATATATATATATATATAGCAAAACTGGTAATTCGTAAAAACCTGAAGAATGTGATCAATAATATTGCAGAGCAAATATATATATATATATATATATATATATATATATATATATATATATATATATATATATATATAAACTCGAAAAACCTAGAACACCATCTCCCAACGTAGACACCTACTACCATGTCTCCTTCTCCAACATTAGGGGTCTACGTTCAAACCTTCCAGAGGTTTAAACCTAATTACAGGAGACGACACCGGACATATTCTAACTTAGCTTAACTGGAATAGGGCCGACCACTTCCCTAGATGAGTTCATAATTAACGGATACTCTAACTTAACATCGAAATCTGATCGTCAAGATCGCCATGGACATGGAACATGTGCCTACATTAAAGATGGCTTCACATGTGGCAGGGGTATCTCAAGAGAACATCCTACTTTATCTTATATCTGCTTCCGTGTTGCACTTGCTTACACCATTGCAATTATATTTACCCTTAATCAGCCCCACAACAGCGGAGTTACTATCTTTAATAGTATATCTGAGAAAATAGACATCCTGTCTGCAAACCCCTCGGCTTACATCCGCATCTGTGGTGACTTCAACGTCGATAACGTGTAATGGATAACCCACTCAAATAAGACGGACGATGAGGGTAGGTTCTGTCATGATTTTGCCATTGCTTATGACCTCATTCAGATTGTTCGCGAGCCCACCCGTGTGCGTAATACTACAGGTCAATATGCAAGCCACCTAGACCTTTTTCTGTCAACTTCCCCTGAGCTATGTTCATGTTCCGTTCTTTCTCCTTTAGGATCCTCCGACCACTCCATCGTATCAGTTAAGATAAAAATGAAATGTAATAAGTCCCCAGACGTACCCCACCACCGTACTGTATACCGATACTCCATGACTGACTGGGATAGCTTCCGTACATTTATATCTGATCTACCTCTGCATGCCATATTTAAAAAAAAAGATGTGTCCTCTATAGTATCAGATCTGACGGAATGGTTAATTGTAGGCATAGATCGATTCATACTATCTAAAAAAAGTCCAACAAAAACCTAACAGCCAGCCATGGTTCTCCCCAGAATGTGATGCCGCCATCGCGCACAGAAATCACTTTTTCTATAGCTACCAACGTGATAGATGCACTGAGACTAAAGCTGCTTTCAGGAACTGCAGCAACCACTGTAAAAGAGTAATAAAATATGCAAGAGAGCTATATACCCAGTCTGTTTAATCCAAGGTAACTGATCCGCGACTTTGTTCCCACCAGTTTTGGCAAATAACAAATAGGATCCTGAACAGAAGTGTGCGTTCTATCCCAACCATTAACAACGGACCAGGCCGGTTATATCTCATAGGATTAGTGAACCTCTTGACAAAGGTTTCCTTTCTAGGGCAATTGCTGTTGATATATCAACAAGGTATGCCATAAGGGTCTACCTCTACAAGATTTGCAGCTACGGTGTAACTGGAAATGTTCTCTCTATCATTAAACCGTTTCTCTCTGATAGGCTCATAAGAGTAGTGGTTGATGGACAAAAATCAGAGGCCTGCAGAATTAATGCTGGAATCCCTCAAGGGTCCATCCTGGGCCCAACTCTCTTCCTGATCTACATCAATGATCTCCCTATACACATACTTAAATCATTCGTTGGCATCTATGCTGATGACACGAATATATTCAGCAAAAGATCAAAGGCTGTAAATGACTAAGCTCTGATTCTCTCTCCTCTGATCTCGAACGAGTGGTTCAGTGGGGGAAGACGTGGCTAGTTACCTTTAATGCATCTAAAACAACACTCCTATCTTTACATCATCAACGCTCTGATCCCCATCTTGCATCAATTGAAATAGGTGGCTCTCGTCTAGCAGAAGCCCCGTGTTTTGACAAGCTTCTGGGTTTGACCTTCACTCCTGATCTGAAATGGAACACGTACATCAAGTCTGTTGCCAAGGTCACTGGAAAGATGGTGGGATCCTTCTACCGCTCCGGAAGATATCTCAGTACTGTTGCAATTCTCTATCTATATAAAAGCCAAGTACGTCCAAGGATGGAATACTGCTGCCATATCTGGGCAGGAGCTGCTAAAAACAGCCTATTCTGTACAAAATAGACTTCGGGGCTTAGTGGGGGATACCCTTTTCTCTTCCCTGCAACCTCTCCCCCACAGAAGAGACGTTGCAATCGTACCCTTGTTTTATCGTTATTTCCAAGGCAGGTGCTCGTCTGAGCTCCAATCCCTGCCCCCCTCGCCAATCTTTTACAAAAAACACCCGTCAAGCTGAATCCACTGTCAAAAACGTGCCCCACTCTTTATCTATGCCTAAATCAAAACGTAGATTCCATGAACAAAGCTTCTTTCTTAGAACTGCGCGCCTGTGGAACTCTGTTCCGTGTGTCAGCTTCCCTCCTGACTACAACTTATATGTTTTCAAGCCCAACGTAAACAAATTCCATATGAACCGACCCCATAAGTAGACACTCTAAAATATCCACACTAACGTACTGTACTTACAATACCCCTAATCCTGAGTTGCTTCTGGGCCTTGATAATTGGTGCCTTCGTTGTAATATATATATATATGTATATATATATATATATATATTATACTGTTTTATCTGCCTAGTTACATATGTCATATATATATATATATATATATATATATATTTATTTATATGCTTTGTTATACATACTATATATATATAATATATATGTATATATATATATATATATATTAGTTCATTGAAGACTATATATTTTATGTTCTATACACAATGAATTATCAGTTTAAGAGTAAAATAGCCACAACCAAAGTGGTGTATGGGTTGGATATGTGGTGACACATATAATATATATATATATATATATATATATATATATATATATATATATATATATATTCGTGTGTGTGTATGTGTGGGTGTTAATTAGTTAAACATGAAAGACAGCATGTAGAAATAACCATATAACGCATAGATTTCCAGAATATAGGAACTCGTGATTTCTGTAATATTGTTAATAGTGTAGTGAATAAAAGACAGTCTGTAATTCTTCCATTACTCAACAGCTAGAAAGTCGCATGCACAGCAAGCGAGAAAGTGCAATGCTTGACCGTCGATTCGCTTTAAACTCCTCTTGCGAGCAAACAAACAACCCATATGGATAAAATTACAGTTAAATAACAGATAACTTTTGACAACTTGACACACACAATATTTTTCTACACTGTCTTCATCCTGTAAGAGCATCAAGTACATAGTTCAATTCAAAGTTCAATTCATTATCAAACGTCTATCTTCAATAATCTCTAATCGTTCTTGACAGTTATGTACGAGGTTACCCGGTCTTATTCTTTTAACTGTTAATATCTTTGATTTTTCTCAAGTCAAAGACTGATTTGCGTCATCACGTGGTGTCGTCGAAACGACAGAAATTGTCTTAATTTGACAAATTGAATTAGGCGTTTATTTAATTGGTACATTTTTATCTTGCGATATTTTCTATTATCTGTTTTTATTAATTTTGTTAAGAACGTCATTCTTATATTAATTGAGACTAGGGTAATATTGATTTGCATAATTACATAATGATTGATGGAAATGCATTACAATAACCATTGTAAAATAACAAATAATATAGTGCCCGTGTGTATTTGGAAAGATTCTGTCTAAATTAACAATAGTCACGCATACATTGTATGTTTCTAATATTAGCTTACGAAGACGTACGAAAAATACAAAACAAAAATCGGTGGATTTAGTAAACATGAATTATAATTTGAAATTGTCCTGAAGTCATAGTGTAACAGAGTGTCGACGCGCGTAAGCACATACGGGCGAAATGATGTAACCATAAAAAAATAATATAAAAAGGTGAAATAGCAGGTTGAAGAGACGATCTCGTAAGAGACAAGATGACGTTCGAGAGAATGTTAAATAGGTTATTGATGTAACAGCTGTAACGAAAACTAACTCCTGACAGAAGGATGAGGAAATAAAGATAACTGTTACAACTAGAAAAATCGAGTTGTAGTTTGTTCCCCTATTCTTTTTCTACTTTGCTACTTAGGACTCTGTTTGGTCACGTTAAATAATCCTTCTATAATTTAGATACTCATTCAGAATACAGACTATAATAAAATAATAAATGTTTTGCTTATGAATTTATTTATAATTATAAACCATACATTAACTATTTTGTACTTTGATCTAATTATTAAAAAATAGATTTAGATAAAACGGGTTTGCTTATTAAAAAATAATCGGGTAAAATAACGCCCTTTGACGTTTTTATTCGCAAAATTATTGCACACATACATATATACATTAATTTATACAGTTTATTGTCTATTCTGTTCACTGGGCTCGTATCATAAGATAACTTGCCTTTGATTTTCGTTGTCATTTCAAGTTGCTAACCCACTATCTGTCAATCAAGTGCAATTTTATGCCTAATGATATATTACACATGGCGAAAAAAAGCAGTGATAGTGTAACAGAGTGTCGACGCGCGTAAGCACATACGGGCGAAATGATGTACATACCACATTTGTTAAACGACGAAAGACACGTTATAAGTTAGATGGATAATAATATAATATTATATAAATTTATATATATATATATATATATATATATATATATATATATATATATATTGAAATAAATAGCTCTGGTATTAGGGGAAGCTTCATGTTTTTACGAGTTTCTGGGCTTGAAATTTATCCTGATCTGAAATGGAACACGTACATAAAAACTGTTGGAAAAGTGGCTGGGGAAATGGTGGACTCCTTCTAACGCTTAAGAAGATATATCACTTTTAATGCAATATCAATATAAAAGCAAAGTCCGCTCAAGAATTGAGTACTAATTGCACATCTGGACAGGAGCTGCTAAAAGCAGCTCATCCTGCCTTGACAAAGTTTAAAATAGACTTCGTATCTTAATGGGGTATGTCCTTGCTCTTCCCTGCAACGTCTTTCTCACAGGAGAGACGTTGCGAGCCTGCCCCCATTTATCGTAATTTCCATGGCAATTGCTCGTCTGAGCTCCAAGCCATGGTCACTCTTCACAAAACTTTCACGAAAAACACTCGTCTGGCTGAAAACTCTGTCAATAATTTTTACCACTTTATATCTCTGCCTAAACCAAACGTAGTTTCAATGAACAAAACTTGTTTCTTAGAACGGGACGCCTGAGGAACTGTCTCCCGTTTGCATGTTTTAATCTAACTGCAATTTCTTGTCTTCAAGTCCAACGTAAACAAATAAGTGACGAACCCCCCTTAAGTAATCCAACTTACCACATTCCCACTAATAACGATTACTATGATATTATCCAATTGACTACTGTACACTTAATAACCCTTATCTTCGAGTGGCCTCCGGAGCTTGATACGTCTGACTCCTACATTGTATATATATATATACATATATATATATATATATACATATATATATGAAGAGAGAGTGAGAAAGATAAATAGATATATGTATGATTAAAAAATCATTACGAAAAATATATAACTGTTTATATTTTTTCTGTGTTTTCTTCCTATTTGTTGACGCATATGAATACAAAAAGTGTTTCTAAAACAAAAAGGAAGCGAGAATTATGTGCTCTCGAAAAAAAAGGTTTCTCTCTTTTTAGAAAAACTTTTCTGTATTCCTACACGGCAAAAATAGGAAATAAATACAGAAAAAGACATAAACATATATTTTTCGTCTTGATTTTTATACATACATATTTATGTACATCAAAAGGAATACACGTGGGTACATCATACAATTTGGACCATAATTAAGTAGAATGATATCTAGAAATATTAAAAATGTTTTTATAAACCATGTCAAAGTTTCCAAGTTCTTTTTATTACGATAAAATAAAATTAATTCTTTGAAAATTATGTTTAAGCATTCTGGATAATACATCAATTATCAGATATAGACAAAAGTAAAGATGGCTTTACAATTTTGTTTTAATAAATTAATATATGAACGGCTACATATATGTCTGTCCATCCGTCTCCACATTTTCGGAGTCTCCCCGAAACAAAATGGCGGAGGGCGGCGCAAGAAGCCGTGAATGATTGGGTTTTTTTTATGGTGTGTTCTTTTATGGCTTAAGTGTTTTCAAGGGGTCAACAAATAGGGGGAAAATCGTTAAATATTTTTTTACCTTCATCGTGGTTTATTTTTTATTTTAAATTTTTAATCGATTTATATGTGCGTCACATTGGTACAGATGTAACGCCGTTGGCTTTGAATGCTACAGTTCTGATTCTAACTGGAGGCACCCAAATACTCTTTGTTTTTACTTTTGAAATAACAACTATATACTAATAATATATATGAAATCTGGACGAACCAAAAAAATCATATGTGAGCGTATTTTACACGCGTGCAAAACCGTGCGCCTCATCTCCCTAGTTAGGAAATATATTAAAAGCAACCAACGTTTATGTTCACCTATGTTTGATAATACACACACATCGATGTACGCGAACACACAGTCACTCACTCACACACACACATACACGCATATATATATATATATATATATATTTGTGTGTATCTGTGTGTTGTGTTGTGTTTGTGTGTGCGTGGGTGTCATTTGGAGTGTGAGCATATTTGAAGTTCTTTCCATAATAAAAAAAAACACATTGTAGCACAATAAAGACATGGAAGCCACAAACCACAATCTCTCATTTTAATATATTCGCCTGATTAGCCCAATGAGGGCGACAGCTAGTCTTGACATCTGGTACGTTGTTTCTATGGATTGTGTGAGCTGAAATGTTGTTTGGTTGTGGAAATCATTACATATGGACGTGCATGATATGGGCATGTGTTTAAGGATGTAACGCGAGCATTCAATTAACGCACACTAATCAAATTTATATTTACAAAGATATAATCCATATTTTTCTTACAGATTCGCACTTATATAACACAATTCATCAGTTGAATCGCACTGAAGCTGATATTAAAATCGATGTCCTATCGCTTTCCGTACTGGTGAACACACCAAGCACTCCGCCAACCCGCGCCAGCGATGTCTGATTATTGCTGACAACGATCTAGTAATGTATCATGTCTTTATGTTCAAAGTCATGAGATGTTAAGTGAAGTGATGATTATCAGTGTTCGCTACGAACGATACGAAAGAGATAATCTAAATTGGATGAAAATATTTCATACTCTAATTTATGGAATATAATTTAGATTTAGATTTTAGTTTTTTTATATGTTCTTTTTTTTAAATTTAATGTCTAATTTTTTTACATAGAATAACATTACGGGCAATGTTCTTGCACAGTGTAAACCGTGATTTATGTTTTCATTGCTGTTTTTCGAGGCATTTCAGCACTTTTTCTTTGATTTAGAATATAGCTATTTTCTTTCAGGTGTTCATATTAGGAATATAAATAGATGCGTATTGGGATATACTAATCTGTTTTCGAGGTATAATTAAAAATCTATTGATCAGTACATCATATCTTCATATAATAATACATATCTGAATGTATATGTATTTATATATTTTCGGACTGTTGTCTTCATTTAGATATTTTTCTTATCTTACTACTATTCGGTAAACTAATCCTCTGGCCTACAACGAGGGAAGGATTGTGAGAACTTTTAATATATTCCCAGTAATTACTGCTTCTCATAGTTGTTATTTAACCATGTTTCATGCAACTTACCCTCTGGCCTTCTTCAGGTGATTAAGATGTCGGGATATGAATACTGTATCACTTATCTTTATAGCCAGAAATTACTGCGTTCCAGAGTTTTATAGTTTCACTGCGTTTCGGCCACATACTTCTCAGCCTTCTTTAGATGATTAACCACGACGGGATAGAAATGGCCCGTCGCATAACTTTATTTTCAGTAATTACTAGTAATTATTAGGATTGAAACCGCTTTGGTCAGAAAATGCTTACCAGGAAGCGTAGATATCCGATGCCTCTATTCACTGCGCCATAAGCGCCGAGGGATGGTGACTTGGATTTTTTCAAAGGTAATCGTTCTTATCTGAGGAATAATTGGCCGACACGTTTTAAAACCAAAAAAAAAAAAAACAGTTATGAAGATGAGGATGACTATCAGCACATAAATAAACAAATATACCGAGTACTCATTTGAAATTATTCGATTAAAAAGTAATATATCATATATATAAATGTGTTTGGCGTTTAAATGGAGTGAGAAAAGAAACGCTTATAAAGTTTATTGATTATCTAAATTCGTTTATATTAAACTAAAAAAAGTATGGCGTTGATGTGTTTAGGGAGTTACATAATAACCGGAAATCGTTCAGTAAAACATAGTGGAAAAAATACTGAAAAACCTATGTTAAAGGCATTGCATATTTTTAGATTGTTTCTGTAAGAGATTTATTCGTGCTGACTAAAAAAAAAATCATGTTATGACAAATTCACTTGCTTGTAAAGATTTAAAGCGATTTCTTATTTCTTAAAATGCTTGGATATAGACCGTACCAGCGTTTTGTGTTTAAGATGAAACTAAACCGTCTGAAGTCTAGCAGTGTTTAATGCATTGACAGTTTCCTGAGACATGCATATAGAAAAAGGATATGGTAACAACATAAAAAGAAGAGGGAAATGTATTTTAGGATTTTGGCGTGTGATAAACATATAGGGAAATTAATTTACATCTGATTCAATGAGGAGTTTAAATATAACATTTAAAAATTAAAATACAGGAGTCAATTATAATTTGTAACATAAAAAAAAATGCTGAATAAATCGGGAATACACCGGATAAGTTAGTTATTTGTTATAATTTAACTCTCTCTCTCTCATTCTCTCTCTCTTCCTCTCTCTATTTCACTCTCTCTGGTAAGTTTTTAGCGCTAACACTGAATTAATTCTTGTACGTAAATCAGGGAAATCTCTTTGTTATCATGCTTTGTGTTGCTCAATTGATTGTGTAGTGTCTTGTTGTTGGTCTCTTCTATTTTTATTATTGCAGAATAAAAGGATAAATATATAAATATAGGAGACAAACACGTTTTCAAAGATTTAAATATTTTTTTAGAGAAAGCATACGCAGTAAAACGACCTCTTTCCCACCAAGATACGCAAGCAGCTATTTCAAAAACATTTTTTTTCTTAGCGTAGATGACATTTTTTTCTGATCGTTTTGGTGTCAAATATTCGTTCTGCAAAAATGCTGCTTATGCCTGTTATTCCAGTTGAAGTTGAATATATTTGTAACAGAGAAGTAACAACGATAAAAAGGTTTACGCACCCGTTTCTGTTAAACCACCATGATTAAGCGACATTTTACGAGTACTATATGGATGAGGATTTGAGATGATCCAGCGATTAAGGAAATAGTAAAAATCCTTAAAAAACATCTTCAGTGTGTCCATATAATGGAGTGATAATAGTCGCCATTGTATAAGAAAATTACCATAACTAAAAATAAGATTCATTTAATATTTTATTGATATATGATTTTTTACTTAGTGAATTTCATATGGAATACGTTATTAAAAGTAACAGATGTTTGTTTTAAACTCTCTTAAGTTTGCTTTTTCAAATGCGAATCCACTGGACTATTTATATTGGTATGGTTGTTAGCCAGTATGCAGACCGTGCTAAAATGATAACTTTATGAGAATTATGAACAGGAACATTTTATAATTCTTCTGTACTTTCAATTAAAATATAGCAAGGTATGTGTGTATGTGTTTGTGTGTATGTGTGTGTATGTGCGTGTGTGTGTATCTGTGCGCGGGCATGTTTTTTTTTCACAAGGGAATATAGTTTAATGTTAGAGAAATTAGAACAGTTCTCATAAAAAAAAGCAACTTGGCTCATATGGCGTCCAGTTAAAAGACAATTATTTTTACGATTCAATTCATATATATTCTAAGACGTAAACTTGCCTTCGAGGTTTGTATGTACATAAGTTGTAGCCTCTATCGGTATTTTCTCATTTATTTTCGCAAATCTCACATGAAAGGTGGCTAATCAAAACTGACAGCAACGTATAAATTCATATAACATTCCTATAAAAATTCATGAGATGTTAGATAGTTTGCCCCATATTAATATCAACTTAAATATACGTAGAAAAAAAGTGAATTTAAATTATATTAATAAACCTAACTGGTGGAATTATTATTCAGAAAAGCTATTTAAATTATATATTAGCTTATGCGGTGTAAAAAAAAAAAGTAAAATATTTGAAAGCAAAACATAAACAATCGCTAATAATGCCAGCCTAAAATGTAAATCATACTGATTTCGTAGAAAGTATATCACTACTCGAAACATACATCATCTATCCATCTCTCTCTCTCTCTCTCTCTCTCTCTCTCTCTCTCTCTCCCTATCTATATATATATATATATACATATATATATATAATGAGAATAATGAAACTATATATACATATATATTTCTGTTATTCTCAATATATATAAATATATAAATATATATATATATATATATACTATGAGAATAATGAAACTATATATACATATATATTTCCTTTATTTTCATAATATATATATATATATTATATATATATTATATATATATTTATATATATATATATACGGAAAAATGACGTTGGCACGCCGATTCTCGCCAGAAAACCGAAGTAAAGCAACGTTGAGCCTGGCCAGTACCTGATTTGTGACCATTTGGGAAGCCTAGTCGCTGTATCTCGGCATTTGTTCACAGTCGCCCTGTACGTCACTTGCCACTTGTATTTAACAATATCGTCTCAGGTGAGGTGTGGTTGGAGATTGCGCGTCTCCTGCCACACAAAAACAAACAATTAACCCGCAAGCAACACTTCGTGGGTATCCATAGTCTGCCCAAGACTGAAGGAGCCTGTTGTAAGCATATATAGATGATGCATCGCCATCACCACGCATCAATACGCATCCAGAACTGGGAGCATGCTTTTCCCCACATCATGTACCGGCGGGAGCTCCTGAAATACTTGACGGATAGCTGCGATCAGGCTGTGTTTGATGTTGTGGGTGGTCATTTCGATGATGTTGTCGACGTATAACTAAACGAAGTAGTGCTGCGGGTTTATGTCGGGGAAGGAGGGTGTCCAGTGAGAGAAGGGTACAAGATCGTAGCTCTCCTGATGTCAAGCCTGAGAATATTTGGACTTTTGGGTCGGCGCAAATCCTGCTGCTACTCCTACGGTCTGCAACGGCCACCTGATTGCACCAGTTGATCACAACGGCATTCGGCATATCCAGGTACACTTTGCTGTGTACTTTTAAAATTACTTTGAAAATGTGAGATACATAATTTAGCCCTTACTTAAAACCACACCAAAACCATAACCGACGCCGGGAACTATTTATTCATCACCCTCCGCACGTTTACGTCATTCTGTGGCAATCCAGCGATTAATTTTAGGTGATGGCGTTACAGAAAAAATGGCTGTCCCTTTCCATGTAAATAAGGAGAACATTAGATAAGTGAGAATGAGAGTAGGATAAGCTGAGACTCGAACCTTGTAAGCAAAGTTAAGAAATAGAATGTTAGAAATCTAAATGTTAAAAAGGCCTATTCTTAAATTCTATTATAAATAGTTAGATAGTGTTTATATCGTAACAAGAATTGATTGTTCATTCTTTTTATAAAACTGAATATTAAAAATATAAGCTAAAATGAAGAACAATACACATTAAAAAACATTGTTAAAAATAATAGATTAGTTGTGAATTTTTTGGTGTCAAAATTATGTTTGCGAAACCGTGTGCGTAGCCACGTGGACTGGTCACGTTTTGGAAAGTCACTTCTGACGTCATAGCAAAAGGGGATTCTCTATATAGGAGCTAGAGTTAGTCAGATTCGGGGGCAGTAGAGACAGAGCAGTTTAGTCTGCTAGTCAGCAAAGCTCAGGAGAGTCAGTCAGTTGGCAGTCAGTGGTCAGCTGCTCTTTTGGAAGCGAAGGGTAGAAGAGTAAACTATGTAGATCCCGAATGTGAATTCCTGACGTCATCAGCATTAGACCGGTCGAATGAATAAAGATCAGTTTGTGTAGTTTTGTAAAACTGTTGTCAAGTGTCATCTTTCACCACCCAAAGGGTTAATGTGTTAAACATCTTATTATGAAAATTGCGTAACCCTTCCATGAATATGTACCATCTCTCTCCTCGCTAATATATGTTATAAGAATCCATGTCTCTCTGCCCCCTTCATCATTGTTATATATGTCTCCTATGCAACACTGGCAGTGAAACTGCTGTCTCATAACATGTATCGGTTCAGAACATGAATTTTACTGCACCGTTTTTCGATCTCGCTCGTTAAAATATCACTTTCAGGCATAATAGATAGGTTTTTATCGCTCTTGGGATATGTATATCACTGGCCAACCGGAAAATAGTCGAAAAAAAAACGGTTTTCATCAAACGGAAATGGAATCATGCAGTCCTTGCTAGGGCGGCAATTTTATTATTCAAATATGTAGTATATCTTTTCTTGTGAAATCTTTGCCTTACCAGTTTTCAGGAAAGTAATTTCTCGAGTCTGGTAGAGTATTCAGTTTCGTGTTCCTACACTCTCTCTTGAGAAAATTGAATCACTCCTCATTAAACATGTGTAGATTTCCCATTACGCGACGATCTTATTTAGGTCATAACTATTATGTTTGTTAGAATATTTATACAAGGTGTTCTCGTAGGGAAATTTATCATCACGCCGTAATGTTCTGACAAATCACTGTACATAGAGCTATAGAATCGGGGACAAGGCCTAGTAAGTATTCAAGTGCTCTCAATAAGCATTAAAAATGTTAGTTAACTGATATTAATTAATATCAACCTGATTTATATTGTTTAATTATTGGTAGTGATTTCACTTTTAATGTACAAAATATTTATTGGATTGCACAGCGTAATGAAATAGAAATTGGCAATTGTTCACGTATTGAATTATATTTACGAGTGATGTTCATGTGTGTTGTTATGAACATGCTCTACAACCACGAACGTTATGATAAATATTCTTGATTGCAGGGTATCTGTTTCTAACATAATCTTTGCAAGATATCTGTCATTTCAGTCGAGTGCCTTTGATCGATGCCACTGGGTTTAGAAGACATGACTAGCGCTTAGTAATATTTTCCAGATGGCTTCTCTTTTCAGTTGTCAAATAAACTCAAAACAAAAGAAACCGAGACAGAATTGAGTTTGAATGTGTGCTTTTTGCATGGATCAAAATGCCAAAGATATTGCTTCATATTCCCTATTCAAATTGGAATATATAGAATGAACAAACCATTTTACATAGCGCGCACTTTGGGATTTTATCCGCATGAAATGAATATCTTAAAGATTTTTCCCTTCAACATCTCTACCACACAGTTAATACCAATTTTAAATGTTCTATTACGAACACAATTATATAAGTATACCAATTGAACCATATCATAAATATTAAAGGGACCTGTGGACATCAAACAGTGATAGTAGATAAATTGTTTGATTTTTTTTCAATAATAATGATTTCTAGTTTAAATATATATTTATAGAAATAGAAGATATTAAGTTTAATCCGAGTCTATTATATTTTAAATAATCCATGATACACGTACGTATTTTAAAGATACTACTAATAAATTATTAAATATTCCACATTCATATTTACATTACAGTTGTAACTATTTTGATAGCAAAGAAAACAGTGCAGTTTTTTATATAATTAATTCCTCTACAGTGATACACGTATGTGGGTATCTTAAAGGAATGACCGTGTAACAATATATGTTAATTGATTTGCTTAACAATATATTACCTTCTTAAGATTCGATTATACATTGGAAACAAACTTGTATTATCTAATATAATATAGTATTCAGGGTTAGAATGTACCGATTTTTCTTATAGTTAGAGAAGATATGAGTCAAGGAGCTAAAAATAACAACGGATGATTATTTCAAAAACGTAAGTGGATATTTTATTAGAGTCCTATAATGAACAGCATTATATGTAGGAATAAAATAGTTACAAATGAAGAGGGTTCCACTAGAGTACAGTTCTTGAATAATAATTACTTTTCTTTCTTTGAAGTGTGTAATAGTGGGCATGGGGCAGTCAAACCAGCTGTCAACATTGCCCTGCTTTTTATTGAAACCAACCGAGAGCTCTTTTTCGTATCCTCGCTGTTGTATTAAGTGCAATTTTCTGGATCTCTTTTTCAATTGGTTCACCAGGAATATAACTTACGTAGAACTTCAGGGTCTTCTTAATAAGCCCTGTGGCACCTATAATACTCGATAGAAACTACTTGAATGGGGAGTTATATAATAATTACGTATGAACACCTATTTAAAGTGATTCCTGAACCGCTGAGTCACTCAAGTCGAAATAAAAGAAGATTAGATGATTCTGAGAAATACATGCAAAAATAGCATTTTAGAAAAAAAAAAAAAACAATGGGTGCATTACTATCACGTACGTGGAAAAAAGGAATCCCTTTGCTAAATCCAATTGCGCATATAGTTTCTGCATCTTCTCAGGGACGATCGCATATGACATAATTCTAATTATTTAGAATGGTACTCCATGATCAGGAGATTACTTATGGTCACAATAAACATCGCTAACCCACAGTGAAAAATCACATTACAATCAATTGTTCTAACACCATAGTATAACTATGCAAATCATAGAAATCGATTTGTGGCAGTGTACAGATAACAAACCAAATTAGTTAAAACGGTTGTGTAGCCTCTTTCTTTCTATTGCTACTCCTCTACCCGCTTTTTTTCTTACTGGCCCCGTCCAATAACCACTCGGATACTCTCTTCTTAGGATCTTGAATTTCGATGCACGCTTGCGTTATATTATGCTTATTGAGGGGAATAAATATATATTTAATCTATTTCCTACCTCTCATGCTTTTTCTAACATAGCTTGAGCCACATAATTGTAAATAGAACATTCTCCGGAGACCATAAGCGTGTCTACTCTAAAACTATGCATTCCTGTCATTATATATATATATATATATATATATATATATATATATATATATATATATATATATATATATATACACTTGTGCCCGATATTATTCATCCCCCTCAGATCTTTGAGATTTCTATAAGAATATTGCTTAAACCAGAAGGTAGACAATATTAAAGGGATTTCAAACAATAAATCAAGCATAAGCATTTAATTTAAACTCAACAAATAAATAAATTATGCAAGTTTGAAACATTATACAAAGAAAAACAATAATGGCACTAGTTCAAAATTATTCATACCTCTCTTACTAATAGTCAATAGCATGTCCTTTATTCTTAATAACTGCCTGTAACCGTTTTGGATATTTATCAACAAGATTTTTACAAGCATCAACACTGATTTTTGACCATTCTTCAATGCAGTAGTTCTCCAAATCCCTCAAATTTCTAGGTTTCCGCTTTTTAACCTCAGTTTTCAATATGTGCCAGAGGTTTTCGATAGGGTTCAGGTCGGGACTCTGGCTAGGCCATTCCAAAACATTAATTTGATTATCCTCAAACCATTTCTTGACTATTTTGGCAGTATGTTTTGGATCATTATCCTGTTGAAGGACCCAGTTTGGTCCTAAATGGAGCTTCTCCGCATCCTGTCTAATGTTTTTCTGGAGTATTTCCAAATATTGATCCTTCTTCATGGTTCCATCTATCTTAACCAAACTACCTGGACCACTAGCCGAAAAGGAGCCCCAAAACATTAGGCTACCACCACCGTGTTTCACCGTGGGTATGGTGTTCTTTGGGTTGTAAGCTTCTCCTTTCTTCCTCCAAACGTAAGAAGCATCCATATGGCCAAACAATTCAATTTTTGTTTCGTCAGTCCACAAAATACTTGAGAAAACGGACTCTGGAGAATTCACATGGGTCCTAGCAAACTTTAGACGTGCTGCAAGGTGTTTTCCGGTGTGCAATGGAGTCCTTCTTGGTCTTCTTCCTTTCAGACCATTTTCATGCAGAGTCCTTTGCAATGTTTGCCTTGATATTTTTATGCCAGAAGACTCCAGATTTTCTAAAATGTCCTGAGTAGTGGTGGTTGGATTTGCATTAACACTTCTTACAATATTCCTGGTGGCTCTAGCAGACAGTTTCCTTTTCCTTCCTCTACCAATCAAGTTGTTTGTTGTGTGGTGGCTCTTGAATTTTTTGATTATGCTCTGTACTGTTGCTGTAGGAACCTCAAATTTCTTGGAAATTGACTTGTAACCTAAACCATCCTTATGTAAATTCACAATTTTTGTCCTAAGATCATTACTAAGCTCTTTTTTCTTCCCCATTCTAATAATTTTTATTCTTTTATTGGTTTTCAGTTGATATCATTTTAATTTCTAAAAAATGCAAAAAAAGAAATTAAATTAATCAAAGGTTGTATAAAAGCATTCAAAATAAGAATCAAACAGGAAACAAATAGTCAAAAACTCGATTAATACTGAAAAAATAAGGGGGTATGATTATTTTTGAACATTGCCGATTTTATAAATAGCTGTATATTTCTTTTATCACAAGTATCCCGAGATTTTAAAATGACGAAAATGATCAGAAGAGGTTTATTAAGAATATGTATCAATATGGACGTAAGCAATAAATTCTTACAAAGTTACACCTAATAAACTCAATTTTCCAGGGGGGGGGTATGAATAATATCGGGCACAAGTGTATATATATATATATATATATATATATATATATATATATATATATATATATATATATATAGCGTTAAGGGACGCCATTTAAAAACCTAATATTTCTTAGAAATAACGAGGGTGGAAAACTGAAATTTGGAGAACTGGTAGTCGTTATCATCAATAATAATATACTAAAATTTGAATCACTTGCGAACAATACAAAACAATAATAACAATTATATATATATATATATATATATATATATATATATATATATATATATATATATATATATATATATATATATATATTGGATACAATAAAATAATTGATAGATTACTTCCCTTTAATAGTAAAGACAAAATGTACATAAATGTCATATTTGAGCTTACATTAACCAGGCGACCCACTAGTTTATATATATATATATATATATATATATATATATATATATATATATATATAATATGAGCCTCGGTAAATAATTGTAGGGCGCAATGCATGAAACGTTGTCGTCCTTATATTAGTTATTTTTTTGTAATTTTACACAATATAGCTTATACTACTCACGTATTGAAAACGACTGAATTAAATATTATTAAATCTATATATGCAATATATTGTATTACATCATAATAGTGTGCGTGTGTATGTGAAATATACTTTATGTGCGTATATCTGCATTGAATATGCGTATATATTATGAATACAGATGCGCGCACACGCACATACACATATATACATATAAAACAGAATACATATCATATATATGTATATATATATATATATATATATACATATATATATATATATATATATATATATATATATATATATATATATATATATATATATATAGTCTTGGAAGTTTTTAACCTTTAAAACTATACAAAACATATTTTTTATCATTCGTTAGAAAACCATCTAGTCTTTTAGTCATTTAATCAGCTGCAATCACTGCATCAACTCGCTCTCGAATTTACTATAATACCAATAATTTATTTTTCAAGGGATCATCAGTTGTTTATCATGAAACACTGTTTCGGGGATTTAAAAAAAAAGCAGTATATTACATCATGAAAGATTAAAGGCTTATTTTAATCGCTAAAATAAAAGAATCTATTTTACACATGAAATAATTTCGTAGTGACTGGGAACACTCGGAAACCTTGCTTAATTTGAAGTTTGCTGCAACAATTTCAAATTAAATCCAATGTACTGAATAAATAAACATATCTGTTAGAAATAACATTGCTTAATTATCTCCGAACAGCTTGTTACATGACACAGGGCTCATATTTAGGACACATAAACGGGGATACATATAAAGGACTGGGAGATATGATGCAAGTTCTTTACGCAGAGGAGGGGAGGAGATAATTCATTTGTGATTGAGGGGAGGACATATAACTTGGAAGGGTTGGCACACAGTTACTTATAAGATAATGATAAACCACATTTACCTTTTTGTTGTAAAGAATGACGAGACAAACAGTTACAAAAATATTTGGTTATTTATTCAATCGACCGATCGGTGACGTCAGGAGTTCAAACTTGGATTTACATTGTCTAATCTTCTACTCTTCACTTCTAAGAGGCTCTCCTCTCAAACTGACTATCCCTCATCAACTCCTGACTCTGAACTCTTTCTTCCAACTGACTGCTAACTTTTAACCCACAGAATCCTATAATGACAAATCTCCTTCGTTTATGACGCCAGAAGTGCGGTTTTCAAATGTGATTATTTTCACGTGGCTTTACATATGTTCGTCCAAAAATACTTTTGACCAACAAAAAAATCCTCAATTCTGTTATCTAACCTATTTATAAACAATATATTTTAATTATCATTGTCCATTCTTTTTACTGACATGTGTAATATTCAGGTTTATAAAATAATGGGCAATCGACTCTTTTCCCTACTTAAACAATTTTTTTAACTTATTTATATTAATTTTGTTACCATAGTAATTCAATCTGTTCATAAAAATGATATAACGTAAAATTTAAGTAATTCTAATAAGTGAATTTTAAGTAGACGGACGAAGACAAATCAAATTACCGATTACACTGCGTATTTATTCATTAAAACTATACTCAACAAAATATGGGCTAACACACAAATAGAATGCTAAAGGCGGAATTAAAATCCTGGCTGATTTTCTATAAAAGTTGCTCGTTAACAATAAACATTAGTAGAAATATTCTCACGTTTTCAATATTTTTGTTGATTCTGGATCTCTATTGTTTCAAGCCGTCATCTCATAAAACGTTTCAAGTTACTGCCACGCACTTATCATTGTATTATTCTTTCTTTTTTTAACATATCATCATATGTCTGGTAGTGACCAGGCTAGTATAAGCACGCACATATGTATAATTAAAATTTATGAATCTGCTTTTAGTGTCTTCAAAAAAATATATATATATTCAACATCATAATATTTATTGGAAACATACCGTTAGTGCAAACATAATGTTTTTTTACATACATTTCTGATAAAATCGACTATGTTTGCAATAAAATAATACGAGGTGTCTTATATCCTATTAGACATTATTGTTACAGCGGGTGAATTTCAGCAATGCAATCTGGACGTAAGGACAACTTGGGAGAATTATATGCATAAAAATTATGTATTAAACTTGTGAAAATATTTGATATAAGATTTAATAACATAACCTTTTTTAAACTTCTCCATTTTGTTTATCGTTTGCCAAGATGAAATTAATAAATTCGAGGGTAATAAGGGAATAAGCAGCACTAATCGCAATATAACTGAAGTAAGTGATTTTAATTTGGCAAGTAAATTCTTAACCATAGAAAACTCTACATAAATATAATGTGCATATAATATAAACATGTTACCTTTCTCGTTGTAATGATGGCCACAAACGCAGATACAAAACCACATGATGATACGTTTATTTCTTCTTCGACCGGTCGGACATGATTTTATATTTCAGAGATTCAAAGTTGTTACATGGTTATCTCTAGACCGCCTCGCTTCCAGAGGGTGCCGAGAATCCGTCTGAACCTGTCTTCTCCTCTGATCTGACTGACCTAACTCTCTAACTAACTTTGAACTCTTTCCTATATTTAAAACTCGTAATGTCATCGCATGATTAAACATGTACTCATAAAACACGTTGGAAGACATGCGTCACGTTGCCAAACTTGACATGACCCCGCGTTCAGTAACCTATTTTTCAAATAACATTTTTACAAAATATGTTTACAATTTCAATTGACGATTAAATTCCTTATTTTAATTTTCACGGAAACAAATGTCATTATTACATTCATTTTCCATATACAGATATGTAAGCTAAACAATAGCAATTCTTAACTCATGATTGGAATTTTCAATTCCATATCTAGCTTCGCAAGTTCGAATCCTTTACTATCCTATTTCATATTTACATTTAACTAATTCCCTATTTCTTTTACTTACATGAAAAGGGGCATACCTTTTATCATGTAATACATCAACAGAATTCCAAGATCAATATATAACATGTGAATGAGTCCTCTGTAGAATTTCCACAGGTCCCGCTAGTTTATAGTAAATGCGGTGTGTTGTCGTCTTGTGTATATAGCTTATCAGGCTATAAAATCTCTGGATTATATCTAAACAACACAGCTTAATATGTAAATATAATATGATATAATATAATATATATATATATATATATTTATATATTATATACATATATATATATATATATATGTACGTGCATTGACATGTATATATGTGTGTGTGTGTTTCCATTTATACTTAAATTGTCGGCTGGTTAAAATAAAATTTTATTTATACCCATTACATGTACAGTATATACTAGACTACCCGTGACCCGTTGGGTCAGTATGTAATATTAGCTATGGAATTCATGTATGTGCGTGCCACTTGTGACGTAAAGAAACTAGTTTTTTTTTTACATAACAGAAACATTTCTATGAAAGTATATTAAAATGAAAAAAAAGAATTTAGATAGATTTCTATGAGTCGTTCTGTTTATTGTAATTGATTATTTTTGAAAAAAAAAAAGAACATTTACAGTTACTGAATTATAAGTGGTTGGCTATACTTATAGTTAAATGTGCACCGAACAGATACCATAATACTTATTATAGTTAAATTCAAATTTTTATACATCTGCTTTTTTACATCGTTCATATCCGTATTACGTTTAAGTTATTTTAAACTCCATTCTTCCCATGTTAAATAATAATTTCGAAATAATAACGTTAATATTTCAGTGTCCCAATTGTTCTTTTTTATCGCGTTCAAATTATCCAAATAAACAGTTGCTAATACTGCCTGCTTTTTTTACATCGTTCATTTCTGTATTACGTTTAAGTTATTTTAATGTTAAATAATAGTTTCGAAACAATAACTTTAATATTTCAGTGCACAGGTCATGCGCGCATGCGCAATCGGATGTCGTAAACCGAAAAGTAGGTTACATACATCGTTACAAGGTCATCTGAGTTTTATAATTATATAGATATATATCTAGAGAGAGAGAGAGAGAATGAACGGGATATATACAGAAAGAAACGGATATAGAGAGAGATAGAAAAGGAGCGAGACAGAAAGATAGAGTTGAAACAAACAATGTATTTTCTAGTGACAACGAATGATTCACTATTTCTTCGGAAATAATTTTTCCAGAGTTTATTCAGGACAACGTTCAAATAAATCGGTGAATAGACTTTGACTTATACATGTGTGTATGTATATATGCATGTATAAATTTATATATATATATACACACACGCATATATATTTGTTTGCATATGTGTGTGCGTGTGTGTAACCACCACTGCATAATTATTTTTATGTCGATTTACGTTTCAGCCAAATTTGTATCCATAAAATAATGTTAAATTTCTACGAGGTCTACGAATTATCCGAGATATTCTAGATTTTATTAACATTGTTTCAGTTGTTTTAGCTTCGTATAGTTTGCTTTATATTTATTATGTTCATATTATGATTTATTTCTAAAAACTAACCGACGAAATTATGACATAAAAAAGAGTATTAGGTTGCAATCGCTATTGTAATTGTCTGGAAATCACACAATCCAAACAGAGTGTTAAACATTTATGAATTTTCATTAATAATAATTTTCATTAATAAAAGATGCGTATTATATAATTATTATTATTATTATTATTATTATTATTATTATTATTACTATTATTATTACTATTATTATTACTATTATTATCATTATTATTATCATTATCATTACTATTATTATTACTATTATCATTATTATTATTATTATTATTATCATTACTATTACTATTATTATCATTATCATTACTATTATTAGTAGTATTATCATTATTATTATAATTATTATTATTATCATCATCATTATTATTATTACTATTATTATCATTATTATTACTATTATTATTACTATTAATGTTATCATTATTATTACTATTATTATTACTATTATTATCATTATTATTACTATTATTATTACTATTATTATTACTATTATTATTACTATTATTATCATTATTATTATTACTATTATTATTATCATTATTATTACTATTACTATTATTACCATTATTATTACTATTATTATTATGATTACTACTATTGTTACTATTATTATTTATTACTATTATTATTATTATCACTATTATTATTATCATTATTATCATTATTATTATTATGATTACTACTATTATTATTACTATTATTATTATCATTATTATTTTTTATTACTATTATTATTATACTTACTATTATTGTTACTATTATTACCGTTATTATTATTATTATTATGATTACTATTATTATTATTATTATTATTATTATTATTATTATTATTATTAGTGTAAACAGTTTATAACTATTTCATTATACATCTTCATCGCAGTAGGTGTGTTACAATATTTTAATGGAGCTCAGAGTTTTAAAACATTTATGAATTTAAATTTGTAATCAATTAATAAAGATCTGTATTATAATTATTATTATTATTTTTATTATTATTATTATTATTATTATTATTATACTCAGTGTAAACAGTTTATAACTATTACATTTATCTTCATCACAGTAGGTGTGTTACAATATTTTAATGTAGGTCATTCAATATCTTTAATCATTCCGTCAACTTTCATTCGCGAACCGGCCAAAAATCTGAATTTTGCTATGATAGCACACCACCGTTACGAAATTGCGCGCGAAACATTGCTGCTCTTCACAACGCGTGTGCAATGCTCACTTCAGTTTTCTTCAGTTTTTTCTTGTATAAAAATTCGTTGATTGTTGTTCACTGGTGGCTTTAAATAGATACTAAACTTGTCTCTCAGCTTCTCTCGCTCTCTCTCTCTCTCTTTATATATATATATATATATATATATATATATATATATATATATATATATATATTATAGCAAGAGGTGAGGAAGATTAGAACTTGAGAGACGATGTTTTCGGCACAACGAAAGGAGAAGTACGCTGTCGTATTAGAAAACATTTGGCCAATCCTTTCGGTAATCGCCGATAGGGCGTCTCACATAGCAAAACACTTTCGCTACCCGGAACAAAACATTTCAAATATGTCCAATAAATTATTGGCTTATGAGCCGAGGCAAAAGAAAATAAAAATACTACGATTGTGAACCATTTTATTGGATAGTAATGGATATTGGGCAGCTTTAATTGTACTCTTATTTTGTTGTAACAAAGTTGGGAAAACCAGAAATTAATTTGATCAACTAGTTTTACTGGGATTAACGTAAATATATAGAAAAAGAAACCATTCTTTTTATTTTTATACCAACTTATATTTTCTATTAAGTCTTCTTTTCTTCTCTTGTTTATTTGTACGATTTATTAGTACTTTAACTACTGTAAGCTTTTGTTTCACTTACGTCTGTTCAATCCGACAGTAAGAGGACATTTTTTTCTCTTCTTTTACAGTAATGAATTATTTCATTCAATTATTTCATGTCAAATTAGACTGATGTCCATCGATACATCGTGTCAAATATTTCGCAGAGATTTGCAAAATTTGACAAATCGAATTACTTTTATTTTTATTGTTTAGTTTTCATAGTATACTGTTTCTATTGTGACAAAAGTGTATTCGCAGGTCAAATAAGAGTTGTACATAACTACATGCTATAGGCGTTAAAGTGTTGGTAATTTTTATTTTAAAATATGTCTATCTCCCTCCTCCACGTCACCTTAACTATTGCTTTTAACAAATCATAGTCTATTTTTTGTAATATAATTGAAGGGCGATTGAGATTAGTATTAGTTATGATCATTATACGACAGTTTCTACCTTAAGAGTCATTGTCACAACATAGCAGTAAATATAACCTCCAAACATCTTAAGTTGTATCTTGTCGAACTCGTTAATGTTTCTCTCTACTTCGGGAATTTTGATGGAATTTTTAATAAAACTCTTTATTTGCTTCAGAAAAGGAGCATGTTCTTTTTAGGTCAGCCACGAATAGACACAAGTCCAATAGATTTTCGGTCGTTCACACAGAGAATTGAAGCTTCAGTAGATTTGGACTTTTTCAATGGTACTTTCCGAGCAATGTAAATTTCTTGCCAGGGACATTCCGTGCATTTCTAGAACGAATTCTAAGATCCTAAACCTATTTGATGTCTAGTTGTGAATACCACTACTTATTATAATCATAACTATATATATATATATATATATATATATATATATATATATATATATATATATATATATATATATATATATTGTTTGAGCGATCGGATTTCGATCCTGACTTGAGGTAGTTGCTTGTCTAACCGTCCTGAAGAGCTGTAAAACAACGAGACTATACTATACGGCGATGACTATATATATATATATATATATATATATATATATATATATATATATATATATGTATGTATAGAGAGAGAGAGAGAAAGAGAGAGAGAACGAGAGAAAGAGAGAGGGAAATAAAAACGAACAAACCGTAGTATGTGTTCATGAACGTTTCGTCTTTATATTATAATATATGTTTCTATTAAAAGGAACAAACCGTATTATGTGTTCATCAATATTATAATATATATTTATATATTCCTCTGGAAGTCTCGAAACAATGACGAAACGTTGATGAACACATAATACGGTTTGTTTCTTTTTATATAAATATATATTATAATATTGATGAACACATAATACGGTTTGTTCCTTTTAATAGAAACATATATTATAATATAAAGACGAAACGTTGATGAACACATAATACGGTTTGTTTCTTTTTATTTCTCTATTTTGTCGGAATACTATTTCCATTATTTTCATCATATATATATATATATATATATATATATATATATATATATATATATATATATATATATATATACGAGAAAGTGTATCGGATATTGTGTGGTATTAAATATAAAGTTAAATAACTTAAGAGGTGAAGTAAAAAAGTGGAAAGAAACTAGGACACGTTCGTCCGTATATTACGTTTTCTTCTACATAATTCCCTTCTTGTAAAGTAACAAAATTATAGTACATAGATTGAAACAGAAAACCCAAAGCAGTGACTCAAGTACGATATCAGTTAGGACAGATATAAATTGAATGTAACAAGTTGTCTCTTAACTCCTTATTATTAGCATAACGTTACCGATTCGCTCATGTGCAGTCGTGAAATCCTATCACCCCCAAGTACATTTTTTTTTCAATTTTGACTTTTTAGCAGCGGTTTGTTTCTGGGTAAATACACGTTTAAAAGTTTTGCACATACCTGAATACCCTATACACCAAATTTCTAAGTCTCTTGATCAAGTGTTCTTTGAGTATACAGATTAACAAGTGGACTCACGGGCACACACATACTCACTTTTGTTGTTATATTGATGAACCCGTTTATTTTTAGTTTTCTATAGATTCTTTTGTTTTATGTAATTCTCCCATTGTAATCCTATTCTATATGCATACAAGTAATGTGAACTCTAGGTATTCTTTCGTTGGCATATCGAGTATAAGCCTAGGCCAGCCGGGTTTAGTAACACCTCACCTGTGCAACGTTATATAGATGATTTTGTTGTCAAGTGACGACGATACTAGAAATTAATCTTGAATGCGCATATCAGAATCACAGCCGGCCAATCACCTCTAACCTTGCCATACAAATCAAATACATTTTGCCGATCATGAACATATCTGCAAATAAATATGAAGAAATCAGATCATGGCTGTGAACAGCGGAGTAGTCATGAAAAGTATATACTTCTGGCAACAAATCCGTTATCTATTACATCTGGAAATATATCAGATATAACTCAATGCATATATAAATAGATATATATGCAAAGAGTCTTGGACTGGTTAAACGTCGACATGGAAGATGATGAACCAAATATACCCGCGGAGAATTATCCTGATATCGATTATGTCTTAGATATTGCAAATGAAAAATCAGCAACCATGTCCTGCGCGCCATTAAAAATACGTTCTTAATAAGCAACTGGATAAACATCGTAATAATTAAAACAATTTATTACTTCTTCGATTATATAACCCTCACCTGTCTGTTTTAATGTATGCATGCATGTATGCATGTATGTATGTATGTATGTATGTATGTATGTATGTATGTATGTATGTATGTATGCCTAAAACATTCGACCGAGGAAACACATTTTTACGAGATGGGAATCCTTTTTAAGCACTACCCTTCGGCTAACAAATATCGAAAAACGACTGAAAACATTAATGCCTTTTTTCGCCGATATTTACAAAAGTCATAACCTATTTTCGATTGCCTTGCTTTAATTTAAACTTTCGCAATTTACGGTTTGTCGATGGGCGCGACGGTAAAACGTCAGGGTTTTTTTTTTCATGTTCTTTTCCTCCTTGCTAATACCACTATTTTATTTTTGCTCAGAACACACCATGGCAACGCCTGGCACCCAGGCTAAGCTTTCATAAACCGACAAACTGTATATCTGTTTGTGTTTGGTTGTCACGAATCGTGACAGCATTGATATCGTCTTTACGGTCAGTCTCTCGAACGACAAATATCGAAACATAAGCCAAAACATTTATTCCTTAACGCTAAACTGGGCCGTTTCGTAGAAGGAGAAGTCGTGGACATTTTTTGCTAAGTCATCGTCTCGTTTCGTTTGACTACCCTTAATTCCATCGTTTGCAACTTCCGGTTTCGCGATGGTCGCATCAACTAAGACCTTAGGTTTCTGTTTTCACCGTCTTCTTTTCCTTCGTGTTAAAGTTTGTTCTCCTTCGTGTTAAGGGTTTAAGTTTGGTTTCCTAAACACCTTTTCCAACCCGAGCCACCCACTGTTGTTTTGATTTCCCCTCCACCCCCACACCCGGGCAACCCCGCTTGTACCACTTTTTAAATATATGTTTCTCCCCTAAAATATATGTTTCTCCCCTGCTCTTCCTCTCCACATCTGGGCAACGCCGGATACTCCCGCTAGTTAAAATATATACATTATTGTATAGTTTCATATAAGCGTTTTATATTTCTTGGAGCTGAATTAAGTGTTACACTTTCTGTTTGTTTAAGATTAATTTCTTTTTTTTTGTAGATAATAATTTTTAAAAAATTCATTAAAATGCTTTAATAACTTAAATATTAAAATTGACTATTATTTCTCTCATATCATTTATTAGATAATTAATTATAATAAATTTCTTCCTAAACATCTAATTGCAAAACGATTTGCAATGAATACTCATTAGAGATAGAGATATTGCATTTGTTATATTAGAACGAAAAAATGTTTTAATAATTCGTCAACTTTTTACCATATTCCTTATCTCTAAATCTTCCTCATTTTTATCGCGTAATCTTTTTTTCTCCGACTCGACTATTAGATTTATATATATATATATATATATATATATATATATATATATGTATACATATATATATGTATGTATATACTTATATATATGTATATTTATATATACGTATATATATGTATATATACATATATATATATATGTATATGTATATATATATATATATATATATATATATATATATATATATATATATATATATATATCATATACTCTCTCATTATTTTCCTCCACTTCTGAAGTTCTTATCCCACATATTTTGCAAACAAATTACCAAAAAATAAATAAATAGTCTGAAATAGAAAATAAAATACGAATATATAGCAAAATTCGGATAGTACTTGTACACCTATGTTATTATCACAATGGGTTTTCTGATTATTTAAAACAAGTATAATTAGCAGGGGAAATTATACAAAAAGAGACATAAATATATATGGGAGAGAAAGTAGAGTGAGAGAAAGAAACAGATACAGAGGAACAGCGAGACACACAGAGAACATGAAAAAGAACGTATTGCATTTTAATATTTGTAGAATTCCTCTCATTTTATATTCTATTCCCTACTAAGACATCTATGTTTTTACGTGTCACACAACATGTCAATTTATAAGGTGCCTTCAATAAGTTTCTAGACTCTTTTTTTTTTTTCGTAGTAAACTCATGAAGCTCTAGTCCTATTCGAAGAAATCATCTCCGACTGTAGTTAACTAGTTGTACATTCCAACAACTTCTGGAAGGTCCAATGCAATATCCTATCTTTCTCCTTCGGTTGTCTCATGACACACGTATATAAGGTTCCCCCTTCGCTTATGGAATAATCAAAAGTAACAGGAAACACGGAATATAGAGTAACTGTTTTGATGACCACGTTAGTCAAAGAGTCTGATTTACTTTAACCACATTTCGGATAAACTTCGCGCCAATATTACGCATATTAAGTTTCTCGCGAGTAATTGGGGGTACAGTACTTACACTGACATCAATCTGCGTACTTATTGTCTCTATAGACACAGGAAGGTCCTTATTCATAAAATTCTTTAGTTGGCTAATCTACTGTGATGTTCTGATATCCTTACTCCTCCTACACCTCTAATCATCCTTCGCAGCCTTCTTGCCTTTTTGAGTCTATTTTGTTACTCGCAACCTAATGCTAGATTCATATAAGATTGCTCTAGAAGATGCTGAAACATTCCATGATTTGTGGCATTTTTCCAAGTTTAGAACAACAATGTATTGCATATCGTTCTTCACTAAACATTTATTAGTCCGCTCATGAGTCTTATAACATATTGATATTTTTTTAAGTTTACGACAATTTTAAATGGCTTTACAAAAATTCTGGAACTTATTTAGCGGACCTCGTACCTACGTTAATTCATTGTTATCAAGACATACATGCTTACGTTTCTATAGAAAAAAATAATAAATAAATAGTATACCTCCATCTAATTTATATATGCATTATGGTCATGACGGACTGCTAAATCACCTCAGATCTCTGGTACTCCTCTCTACCACATTTACATAGAAAATCGTTAAGCATCACACATTTTAAATATTCCTTTTTACACACAAAACACTAAACAAAAATATAAGTCACAAGTCTTTTTTTTTCTATGATTTTTTCTAATTGTGGAAAGAATATGACAATGTAGATATGAAGTGAATACAACATTGTTATGATCATTTGTTAGATCGTTGTTAATCATTTTAGTTCTTTTATTCATCGCTTAAAGAACATGTTCTCTTTAGTGACCATCGGGAATTTATTAGCATTTCTCATTAGCTAAAATATTGCATAGTTTAAGAGCAATACACACACAACTTATTTCACTGGAACAATTAATGATTCACAGATAGTTTCCGCGCACACATACACACAGAGACACACCAAAACACACACACACACACACACATATATATATATATATATATATATATATATATATATATATATATATATATGTACATATACCAAGTATCGATTTAATGGTATTATTCGTTTGCGCACCATTATTTGTTTGCTGTCTACAGAGAAGTACCAGTTCCTTAACAAGAAAGTATAAACAAGTATAGTATACACATGGCAGAAAATTTTACTGAACAACACAAGAAGAACTAAATAATTATCTCGCCGGTTTTTCATCATACATCGGTTCATCAAGCGCATTTGTGAGTAATCGCAAAAGTTGTGTTCACTTGGAATTTGTCATGAGCGCCACTTGCTTAATTGCAGACATACTCAGGTTTATTCGGTTTTTGTACTTCGTTCCATACTTATATTACTCCGTTTATATATATATATATATATATATATATATATATATATATATATATATATATATATATATATATATCGGTAAGTTATAAAATATAATATTGAAATTAAGTTACACAGAATATTCCGCGTTTGATCCACGCGAGGATTCATCAGACTTATCCTAGCGTGGATGAAACCGGGATATTCTGTGTAGCTTAATTGCAA